>NC_091950.1:301757965-302042965 GCF_031021105.1 Erythrolamprus reginae
AAAGGATCGTTCTGTTAGTTCGGTGCTGAAAAACAAGGAGTCATGAGGCACCTTAAAAACAAAAGGATGTTTTTAAAACTACCACACACTTTCATCAATGCAGCTTAGTTCCTTAGATATGCTGCTCTTCACAAGGAGTTCAATATTGTTCCCGAATTGTAGAACACAATGGCATTTAGTCTCTACTCCTCAAGAACATTATGAAGAAACATCTTTTTAATAATGCCCTTTTATTTATATTGTTTAATATAGTACTGCTAATGCATTATTATTCATTGTTATGTTTCTACTGTAGAACGGCTCAGCCCCTTGAGTACCATTGCTTGGCAGAAAACAGATGCAATGTATTAATAAATATAACCTATGTCACTGTCCCAGAAGGATATGAGGGTGTGTGCATGCAAGCTGATTATATGTATGGGTAGGTCTGTATCAGTAAATCAAAGTGGGTGCCTATCTGTTACCTTTATTTGAAAGCAGGTGTGCTTCTCCTCTCTGTTTTACATCTGCCTGTGTATTTGTCGGCACTGGCTTTATCAGGTCTGCACTGTACTTGTGTATATTGCAGTCATTGTCTGCTCTGGACTGTGTGGCTAGGAAGGGGAGGGAGGAGAGATTAAAAGGGAAGAGTCAGTAACTTTCTAAAGCCACCCAGCCTTCTTGCCTCACTCTGAGATGTTTGCCACATAAGATCGGGTTGTCAAGCGTTGGCAAGACTTGTAGATTTCAACGCCTAGAATTCCCCAGCCAGCTATGAAGTCCATAAATCTTAAAAGTTGCCATGGTTGGACATTCCTTCGTTAGGGCAACCTTGTCACGCTGTGTATTGCCAGCCCCAGAGACATTCAGAGACATTCAGTAATTAAATAGTTAACTCTGTGTATGTTAATTTAGCTCCACCCATTATGATGTAAATCCTGTCTAGGTAGCCAGCATCACTTCCTCTCTTCTCGGTGAAGAAGAAGAAGAATCTCCATCTTTCCTCTAACTCTCTAGCAATGTAGACGTATAGCAAAAGCTTGGGACCAGGCAAAGCTGTTTATTGTTTTTAATTAATAAAAGTAACTTTGTTTTTGAAGCCGCTTCTGTAACTTTATCCGTCGCCTCCGGATTTGATTTATTACAGCTCATGTGGGCTGTAATTTATCTTCTATAATCTGACAAACCTGACCTAATAAAGCCAGATTGAGTTGTTTCTCAAAGGAAAACAGCACAAGCCCTTCAGTCTGGAAACATTCCTATAGGATTGGATCAGGGGTGAAAGCTGTGAGAGACAAAAACAAACAGAGCAGATAAGAGCAGCTGTGAGAGCATCACAGCCAAACCTCTTCAAGTGAGTCCACAAGATTTACTTAGCTGTGAAATATCCCAAAAAGTCTGTGAAAGTCCAGGAACAATACAAACACGACATATTCTTCTCCAAACTCCCACATGCGCTCTCTGCAACACTGGTAATTTATCAGCAATCCCCATTAACCTAATTGCCTCAGCCACAGGTATTCTCCCTTATCTCCGATGATACCTGTGCAGTTGGTCCCTTCTAGCCATGAGCCTGCACATTCTGGCATCTATCCACCAATCCTCCTCTGAGTCCGATGACCCATTAATGGGGTCATTAATTAATGGGCTGGCTGCATCCATCTCTCTATCTGATTTTTCTTCTCCCCCAGCATCTCACCTTGGCAATGAATCCTCACTGTCAGAAGCTGATGACATTAAGACAAGTCTCTGGGAACCTGAGTATTCTCCTAATCCAACATCCAAATTCCCCGTTGCAGGAGCTGGCCCAGAGCCAACCACAACAAGAACCAGTAGTAAAACATTTTGAATCCAACCCTGGATCTATGTCAAGGTAGAAAGTGATAAAAAATCTGCACTTATGGAGGGTGACAGGCAGTGAAGGCCTGCCGTCTTCAGCGCTACCAGTGTGCCCTTTCCTAGCGGTGCAAGATTTGGCTTCTGCGCATGCACAGCAAACAAAATCTTGTGTGAAGATGCTCGCAGAAGCAAGATTTTGGCGATTTTCGCCGAAATTCTTGCTTCCGCGCATGCGCAGAAGCAAAAAATAACTGAAAATCACCAAAATCTTACTCGTGTGAGCATCTGAGGTGCTGCAAAGTCCCTCAGGGGAGCAATGTCTTATTTATTTATTTATTTATTTATTTATTTATTCATTCATTCATTCATTCATTCATTTATTTATTTTTTTATTTTTTTATTTATTTATTTATCAGATTTGTATGCTGCCCCTCTCCGCAGACTCGGGGCGGCTCACAGCAATAATAATACAATGTAAACAAATCTAATATTTAAGTTAATTTAAAAAGATGGACTTAGAGCAACCCAGCCATGGGGGTCACTCACGAACGCCAATTCTAGACAGAAGACTTGGACACATCTCTCTCTGGGTGAAATGACACAGTATTGAGCTGTGCACCTCCTTTTATTGGGGGAATATGCAAATGGGAATGATTACATATACATGTCAAGTGATATACAAACATCCAATAACGTAACTCTAAAAGATGACACAACTTCTGAGTCCCTCCTATCTCCATATGGCACGTAACCAGTTTCCACTGAGCAAATGTCTCTCATGGCCAATTTCCTGGGACCTTTTGTTGTTACCACAGCTATCTCCTGTTTACCACAAAGCAAGGTCTTTTATCACAGCCTCCGTCCTGTTTACCCCAGGCAATGTAAATTGCATCTTTTGATCACACAGTTCTTTTCCTGTTGACATATTCTTGTTATTCAATTCAATTCAATTCAATTTATTAGATTTGTATGCCGCCCCTCTCCAAAGACTCGGGGTGGCTCACAACAATAATATCCGAGGAGAGTTGCTTGAACCGTTTTATGGCCAGTCACTTCCTTAAGCAGATTTCACCAGAAATGCAGACTCACTATGTGACCTACGTGCAGTCCTGTCCTGGCTAATGGAATCAGAGTGTATAAGGCATTTATGTTAGAAGTCTAGATATAGTGTAATCCTATCCTAACATGCTATGGCGGCTACAAGCATCTTCGCGTAAGATTTTGCTTGCTGCACATGCACTGAAGCCAAATCTCGCACAGGGTGGCCATGTGCTTGTCAGGGCATGCAGCTGTGCACGCATCCCCAAAGGCGCTACCAGAACGTAGCACCTTACCATTCCGGTAGCAGGCCGTCACTGGTGACAGAGAAAGAAATAATTCTTTTCCTGTTCCTCTGCCTTCCACAGGAGCAGCAATTTATGTGGGGCAGCAGTTTTCCACTTCTCCCATCCTTTTTTCTGGATTATTTTTCTCTGCTGGTACTGGCCGGATGTGGTCCATTTTTAAAAAAGAAAAGAAACTTTTTTAAAAATGATTTCTCCAGCTGCCTAAATGTGAGCTGTTCAGTTTGCAGAGACCTAACCTGCTGATGGACAGATAGGAAAATAGACAAACAACGTCCTGAGCCTTTTTCCATTCCACTCGGCTGGAAACAACAGACATGGGATATGAAATATATTCACAGAATGAGAGCTGCCCTAAATTTAAGTCATTAGTATGAAAATATATGCTGACACCTATTTTAGGCAGGAAAATATACCGGTTCTTGTGTATTCTATTGTTAAATTCTTGCAAGACTGCAAGATTTTTTTGAACTTCACATAGCTTAAAGCTTTGGTGATATAACCATCCACTGAGACACCTTCTTTATTTCACTCCCACGTTTCATTTATGACAGAGCTACCATTTTCTCTCCCTCTCTCCCCTTCTTGACAACTTCTTGACCCCACTTTCCTTTAGGGTGGACGAATGAAGCTCTCAGTACGATTTTTATAGAATGCACCTTTCTTCAAACCCAGGTTTGTTCAATCCTATTTCCAAACATGCCTCCCCCTTATATATTTGTGTGATTTTTCTAACTATACCAATGCACGCATACAATTTATTGTTTGTTTTATACATAATTTGATTAAAGAACTGCACTGAAAAATTTGAAGAAGTGCAAAGCCCAATGATAATTTAATTACAGCCGAAAGCTGTCTGGTCATTTCCTTTTTATTTAATCTGTATTTATTCAGAATAACATGAAAATTAAGTTTTGTTTATGTACTAGCTTTGTTTCCAATTTCCACCAGAGGCTCAGGGTGACATACATAGGACTCCTTGTTCTTATTTTTTTTCCTTACAACTGCAAACCTATGAGGTAGAATTAACTGGAATAGATCGAATGGCCCAGATCTTTTCGTCATGGCTCACTGCAGACTTGAGCTTGGGTCTCCAAGCATCTAATTCATCACCTTAATTACTAAAAATACAGATGAAGCTTATACAAATCTACTCAAATCTACCACTAATAATAATAATAATAATAATAATAATAATAATAATAATAATAATAATTTATTAGATTTGTGTGCCGCCCCTCTCCGAAGACTCGGGGCGGCTCACAACAGTAATAAAAACAGTATAGCAATGGGACAAATCTAATAATAAAAAATATATAAAACCCCCCAACAATTAAAAACCATACAGCACATACATAGCAAACATAAAATATAAAAAAGCCTGGGGGAGATGTCTTAGTTCCCCCATGCCTGGCGATATAGGTGGGTCTTGAGTAACTTGTAAAAGACAAGGAGGGTGGGGGCCGTTCTAATCTCCAGGGAGAGTTGATTCCAGAGAGCCGGCATCGCCACAGAGAAGGCTCTTCCCCTGGGGCCCGCCAAATGACATTGTTTGGTTGACGGGAGACTCTGTGGGACCTTATCGGCCGCTGGGATTCATGCGGTAGAAGGTGGTTCCGGAGGTATTCTGGTCCAATGCCATGTAGGGCTTTAAAGGTCATTACCAACACTTTGAATTGTGACTGGAAACTGATCAGCAACCAATGCAGACTGTGGAGTGTTGGTGTAACACGGGCATACCTTGGGAAGCCCATGATTGCTCTCACGGCTAAGTTCTGCACGATCTGAACTTTCCGAACACTTTTGAAAGGTAGCCCCATGTAACTAAGTTCAGCAAGACTGATTCCAAGATAAATATAAACAGGATTGAAATTTAAGATCTATATTCATGTTAGTTCTGAAACTCTATAAGACAGCAGTGTCAAACTCGATTTCATTGAGGGCCATATCAAGGTTGTGTTTGACCTCAGGCGGCTGGGGTGGTGGTGGTCAGGTGGGTGTGGCCAGCTGAATGTTACTCATTGAGGCTCTGTTTTCAGCTGCAATGGCCTTCTGCAGCCCTGTTCCATTGAAAACGGAGCCCAGGTGGGCCACGTATGCCCTTCCTGGATTAGATTTTCACTGCCAGAAGTACCATCAGCCAGTCCTTCACCTTTTCCAGGGTAATATATATATATACCCACTAAAACTCTCATTGTGTATTGGACTAAATAAGTAAGTAAGTAAGTAAGTAAGTAAGTAAGTAAGTAAGTAAGTAAGTAAGTAAGTAAATAAATAAATAAAAACTATCCCCACCAAACTCTGGTGTAATGCGTACCCCCACCAAACTCTTCTCGTACCCCTGGGGGTAGGCATACCACACTTTGGGAAACACTGGTCTACAACTAGCATGGTAATCTGCAATATAAATCTGTAATTTTTAGCTATAAAAATTGCACACATACATACACAATAGGGTTTTTTTAGAAAAGGAAATGTGTGCAGGCATGATTAAAGTATGTGGTATGAGGAGAAAGAATTAGTTTAAAATGCCTGAACTGCACCAGTGCATCAGTGCTCAGCCAAGGTCTTAACATGATTTCCCCCTTGAGAAATACAGATATTTGCAAGGCTCTGAAATTCTGAATTTGGGAAATGAAGCTATTTGTATTGCTATAGGTGGTACTGCAAGAGCTTTTCTTTCACCTTGCTTTTCCTTCCCACCAACCTCTTTTTCTTTATATTATCTGAGCTCCTTTACAGTGTGCTATCTTCCCAGGCCCTTCTCTTATACAGTTTAGATCGATTAATGAATCTTTCCTATGACATTCCCAAGTCCCTCTAGAACCAGTTGGTGCAGCTGATGAATCTATTCTATCTTCATAGTAAAAAATCCTGTAGTCTCTGCTGAGAAAGAATTTCCATTCAGGTCACACACTGTCATAGCAAAACGTTCTAGCAATTTCCTCATGAATTACAATTTAAAGAGAAGATTTCCCCATTACAGTATATATATTAGGACTACAATTTCTGGAATGCCCAGCTTCGTCAACAGAGGGTAGCAGAGCAGAGAAGGTAAATTCTATCATTTTCTTCTTTAAAAACTCCCCAAACAATTAATATTCAAGCACTTTTCTGAACATTTCTCTGGCTACATAGGTTTGTGTACGTGGAGGAGATCTCACCACTAACTCTGAGCTTCCCATATTTTTGAAAACACAGAACTATTTAAAGTTTTTTGCTTCTCCAATATTATGCAGGTGTATGTGTGTGTGCGTATGTTATCTTCCTTTCTCTTTCTTTCTAACTTCCTCTCATTTTTTGCTGTCTAGTTTAGACTGGTTGACATTTAGTTTAAATCTGTTACGTGCTCATGTGTTGTTGCGGTTGAAGGTGAAGTAGTCACTAACTGGAAGGACATTTTATATACTTACAAACAACACAAACCTGCATCTACCCATTCAGCCACCCACTTACTTACTCACTCACAGAAGTAAAGTTTGAAGTAACTTGTCTGATTCCAAACTCTGACAAACTGCCCAGTCTCAAGAGTTGTACTATTGCAGGTGTGGGGATGAGTCACTAAGGTTTTACTTATCCATCAAGTAAAAGATTAACCTTCAGACAATGATTTCATGTGTCCACAGAAAAGTCAATGATCAAAATAGGGATTTTCCTCTAGTGTTTGACAAAAGTCATTTATTTTATTTTTATTTTATTTATTTTATTTTTATTTTATTTATTTTATTTTTATTTTATTTATTTTATTTTTATTTTATTTATTTTATTTTTATTTTATTTATTTTATTTTTATTTTATTTATTTTATTTTATTTTTATTTATTTTATTTTTATTTTATTTATTTTATTTTTATTTTATTTATTTTATTTGTTTATATTTGTCCAACAAATTATAGTATGGTAATTTGTATAAATAAAACATTAGAAAAGTAATGATAAAAAGTAATGATAGAAGACAGTAGGACAGGGATGGTAGGCACAATGGTGTGCTTATGTACGCCCCTTATAGACTTCTTAGAAAGGGGGAAAGGTCAATTGTAGATAATCTATGTTTAAAGGTTTTGGGGTTAGGAGTAGAAACCACAGAGTCAGGTAGAGCATTCCAGCCATTGATTACTCTGTTGTTGAAGTCGTATTTTTTGCAGTCTAGTTTAGACTGGTTGACATTTAGTTTAAATCTGTTATGTGCTCATGTGTTGTTGCGGTTGAAGGAGAAGTAGTCACTAACTGGAAGGACATTTTTTGTATATTATTTTATGAACTATTGTTAAGTCAGAATGGAGACGACAGAGTTGTAAGTTGTCTAATCGAAGAATTCCAAGTCTGGCTGGGTAAGGTATTTTGTTATTTTGTTATTTAGGCACATAGTATAAATAGACAATAACAATTTGAGTCCATATGTAAAAGAGATTGCTGTAACTTCAAATCTATAATGTATTTTATTGATTGAATACTCCTGACTTTATCTTGATGCTTTAACCGTGTTGGTTTAATTGCTATGCAGAGTACTGAACTCTGTTGTAAGCTATTTTGGGAATATTTTTAGGTGAAAATATATAAAGACACAGTTTCAGATAGAGCTATAGGCATACTAGTTGAATTATTTCATGAGAACCCCATATGTCCACCTGGACAGTGAGGAAATATATGAACAAAGTTATACTTTTGGAACTGATCAGACAAGGATAGATATTCCATAACTGTCTTATGTATTAGTTTGTCATGGATGTGGTGTGATAGGATGGCATCTCTTTTCCACTTAGATTTTTGAAAAGACGAATCCTGATAGCAAAAGTGGCAATTAAGTCAAAATTATTATTTTATCCTTGAATCATAGTCAATAAACACAACTTTTTGTCTACAGTTCTAGCTTACATGAATTCGTTTTTCTCTTTCCCAAAATGCCATATTTTTGTACAATTTATTTATACTAGTACAGTAGTCCCTCGCTATACCGCGCTTCACCTACTGCGGCTTCACTTCATCCCGGGTTTTCAAGAAATATTAATGAGAAAAATCATTCACGGATCTTCGCTGGTTCGCGGGTTTCTGAGGAAGTCGATCGGCAGGTTTTTTAAAAAATATATATCTAAAAATGTAAATACTGTATTTTAATACTGTATCTAAAATAAATACTGTGTGGGAAGGGTTTATAAACACTTAAAACAATGAAAACTTACCAAACAATTACAATATAAATACTTAAATAAGTACTATCAGTCGATAAATTCCCCATCGCGGATTTCACCTATCGCAGCTGGGTCTGGAACGTAACACCAGCGATAGGTGAGGGACTACTGTACAGGGATAGGCAAAGTTGGCTCTTCTATGACATATGGACTTCAACTCCCAGAATTCCTGAGCTAGCATGATTTGCTGAGGAATTCTGGAGTTGAAGTCCACAAGTCATAGAAGAGCCAACTTTGCCTACCCCTGTACTAGAATGAAGGGAGTATTTTTTGTTATTAATCAATAACAAAATAATTCAGTGCACTCTTTTCGCGGTGAGTGCTTACATATGTGTATTTTTAATTTTTAATTTAGATGGAAACATCGCTGCTTCAGGGAGACTCATTTCATTGCATTTCATTTCATTCATGCAACCAGTGTGATGAATTCTACATATTAACATAAATGATAGAGTGGCAAACCTTCTAGTTACATACAGTAATAACAAGAGTAATGAAAAACACTTACTTCCTGGTCTCCTTCAATCAGAGCTTTGTGATATAAACCAGATATATAGTTCCCAGCTAGGTTTGATAGCTTCCCTTTTACCATTTCTGAGATGGCATTCAATGGCAGAAATTTCAACCCAAGAGAATAGTCACCGAAGTCATTTAGATTGCTTCAACTGGTATAAAGCTTACATCCTTTTGCCTTTCCCTCTCCGACAACCACCTTCACACTATCTCTCTGAAGTTTTGATAATTGTTCTCTCTACCACCATCTTTCTGCTCCTTTTAAAATATATTGTATGTCACCCTCTTGCAAGCAATAGGCAAAGGGTAACAGAATAAAGAATATTCTTTATTGGCCAAGTATAATTGGAACCACAGGGAATTTGTCTCCGGTGCAGAAGCTCTCAGTGTACATACAAATAATGAAGTGATGAGTCAAAGATCATAAATCATAAGATACAATAATTAATCATGGATACAAACAACACATGATAAAATAATAAGATAACAATAGGAGGAGGAATGATGACAAAATGAGAAAGATAAGAATAATAATAGCAATATAGCCCTTGTATATGGGTAAATATCTTTAGGCATAAGACAGTGCTGTGGTGTTTAGTAGAATGAAGGTGTGTGTGTGTGTGTGATAAAATAATAAAAATAGACTGGAACATATAGAAGGGCAGTCTTCCTTTCTGTCAACAAATATTGTACCATTGCAAAGAGTCTGAAACTTTACATACAATATGCCATTATTTCTTTCTAACCTGTATATTTTACAAATTCAACTGTTAGTATTTTAGTTAATTTCACTCCTTCCTCCTACAAGAATGCTAATATTGGTTAACCTGATAGCCATACCAAGTCTAAGTGTCTTAATTTAAGGTTTAACTTGTTTTCAAGGTTTATGAAAAAAATGGTTCTTGTATGACCAGATTAATTTTTAAAGTGCTACAATATTTCATGAGATATTAGAATCAACTCTGTTAAAACATTAGCTCCCAATTTTATACTGCAATCACATCCCCCATGCATATACCAGAATTTCTTAAAAGATTGAGGGGCCATGATGCCTCAGGTAGCTTGCTGTTGTCATTCCATAACATTTGAAGATGCAATATCTAGGATCTCCATTGTTCCTGAATCACGTATAGGTCAGAAAATCTTAGTTTAATATGCTTTCATAGGAATTATTGTTTTGTATGACTCAGTAGTAGTCTAGCAATAAAAACACCAGCTGCTCACAATCCATCTAAAATGAGGGTTGAGAATTCTACGTCTCTATGCTCCTCTTTGTGAAATGTTCCCATGTTTTAATTTTAGCTACACACTTAAATTTTTTTCAATGAAGATCTAAAAGTATAATACATGGCTTATCTTCCCCTTGACAAATATCTATGGTATTTCAGTGTGTGCAGGAATATACAGATACATGCATTTAAAAATCTTGACTATCTTGAGATAGTTCAAGGTACAATGATAGCCTGGGCAAAAAACATTGGTTCCCATTCCTCTCTATATATAGAGGAATGGGAACAGATTTGGAAGAGAAATATCAAATTAACAAAATCCACAATATACAAAGAAAACCAATATAAAATGCTATACCGTTGGCATCTTCCACCCAAAAGACTAGCTAAAATGCACATAAATTATAGTCTAATGTGTTGGAAATGTAAAAACACTCAAGGCACCTTCTTTCATCTATGGTGGTTATGTCCAGAGACAAGAAAATATTGGAAAAAAATAAATAATTGGTTGTGTCAAATAACAAATACAAAAATAGAATATACGCCAGAGTTTTTTCTACTGGGTATTATGAGAGGTACCTATTCTAAAAATGTAAAATATTTAAGCTTGCATATTACAACAGCTGCAAGGATTGTATTTGCACAGAACTGGAAAAATCCGCAAATACCTGAAGACAATGAGATCATCAAGATAATATACGACTGTGCAGAGATGGACAGATTGACAATGGAACTTAATAATCGAAAAGAATCGGACTATTATGAAGCCTGGACAAAATGGTACCAATGGACAAAAAAAAGAAACTCAAAAGAAGCATTGAAATAAAATTTCAAGAAATCTAAAAGTAATTAGAAGACAATGTCGATAGGAATGTATATATGATGTAGACTCATCTGTAAATATGATTATGTACTCTTTTTTAAAAAATTGGAAAATGTAATATATATATATATATATATATTTTAAAAATCTTGACATTCAATATCCCCAAAGAAACTTCTGTCATTCTTTTACTAAGATATAGAATGTTGCACACCAAGTCATGATGGGCTGAATACCAATTGGTCTGTTCTTCTTTGTAGGGGGACTGTAAGCAACTAATCGGTGTGGTATCAGCTCTTGGGTTATTGCTTCTTCACAGAAAGGTTGATAGTAAAGAAAACTGTACATTCAGAGTAAGGTTTACAGGGGTGGTCCTCATGCTTGAAAGATTAATGAAAGATCCCTGGTAGGCTGTTTATTAAAGACCCCTCACTTCTATAGCATTTTAATTGTAAACCTATGCTTTGACATCCTAACTAATGGTTCTTTCTAAATTAATAAAAGCAACATATTAAGTTTAAATCCCAGATAAGGTAAAGATTGCTTTTTTAATATCCCATCCATATCCTTTATCTATCTACAGGGGCTTACAGGCCAGTAGTTTTAATAACATGCATGAATGAAGATGCTCTTTTTAAACTCAAATAGTGGCAAAGAGTTTTTCCTTTATATTAGCAGGCAATCAATTCCAATAGCTTTTTAATGCTTTCTTAAAGAATCAATTTTGAGGCAGAAGCTCTTCGGGGGACCCTCTTAAACTTCTTCACAGTCGGTCTCCTAATTTTCTATTACAATGCAATCTAAAGCAGCTACAAAAATAATGCAGATAATGTTTGCTGGGTAATGATTTCCAATTTCCCCATTCCATGTACCCTGTTATTACGAGGATCATCTTGGCCCTGTAAATTAATTTTCAATTCACTTCAGGGGGACATTAGACTGATTTATTTGGCATCAGTGTCACAGAAAGTGTTGAGAGGAATTTTGGGCAAGGTAAAAATAAAACCAAAATCAAATCAAATCAATTCGTTTGAGGGCAAAAGGTGCATTGGGATGTATTATATTTGCACTGGCACAAGAATTGGTACAAGAATATCTGAGATGTCTGTGAAAGCCACTTTGGATCTGAAAAAAAATGCACCAACTTCTTCCTTCTGAAGACACTGACTTTATTATACATTTGCAAACTTGTCTGCTCTGAGTAAATCTAATTTGTACCAATTGTCAGGCTATATTACTTTTCAAGCAAAAACTAGTCAGGGTTGGGTATGTTTCTTTGCTCTTCAGAATTCAATAAGGCAGCCTTCTATTTTATCCTGGCCTGAAATCCTACTGAGATTGAGAAAGAGGATAAAAATTGCTTCAATAATAAATATTCACAATCATGACTTTATGTTGGCAACTACTGAAAGTTTTAAGGCCAGGAAGAGGAATTAAATTGGCATTTTTGAGGTACATCTTGCAATTATTGTTTAATCAACAAACATTTAATTATAACATGGTGTGAACTTATTCACTTTATGTGGTACTTCTGAAAAGCTGCCATAATTCAAAACTCTGCTTTTGAGTCCACTTGACTTTTGGGCAAAAGCAAAGATGAAAGTCATCACTGAAAAATATAACTGAAAGCAAGTTAGGGGATAATGTACTGTAAATAACAAAAAGTTATAATTGATGAAATTGCTACATATCTCTGTTTTCATAATTTCAGGATTTAGTTACATCTCCTGAGAAGTATTCTAATTTTATAATAATGAATAAACAAAATTGTTGAACCCCGCTAATATTCTCTTGGAAAATGATCAAACTTCATTTTTCAAAAATATTTTTACATTTTTGTAAGTTGATTGATGAAAGCCAATGAAACTTTCTGGATTATATATTATGACTTTTGTCAATTGAAAAGAGAAGATATTTTTCCTCTCTCTCGAGCAACTCCTCATATGTCCCTATAAGAAAGGATTTCACAGAAAATTGGGGATCCCTGGGGCTGCAAGGGGGCAGAAGTCACTTGGTTTCAATAAAAGTTGATTCATAAACTTTTGGAATTCACCTCCCAAATAGCATTAGCATTATCTTATCATTTCTGTTTCATAGAACGTATGAAAAAAATATTATACAAGTTAATACTCTAGAAAATAACCTTTAAATAAAAAATGTGTCTCTGGTATGGGTAACACATATATCTAGTTTAAAATGTTGGGGGGGGGGTCATATTATTTGTAGTTTGGAAAATAATTAAACAGCCTGAAAAAAAAAAGGTAAATCAATTGAGAAGAATTTTCATGGAGCTTGTAAGATTATTATTATTATTATTATTATTATTATTATTATTATTATTATTATTAATTAGATTTGTATGCCGCCCCTCTCCGTAGACTCGGAGCGGCTCACAGCAATAATAAAAACAATGTACAATAACAAATCTAATATTTAAAAAATATCTAAAAACCATTATTTAAAAAAGACATACACACAAACATACCATACATAAACTATATAGGCCTGGGGGAGCTGTCTCAATTCCCCCATGCCTGACAGCAGAGGTGGGTTTTAAGGAGTTTACAAAAGGCAAGGAGAAAGAGAACGTATATTATATACGTTGAAGTGGACAAGTGATGAAGTGGACAAGGCAATTGGAGCTGTGAGTTCCGCCACCTGTTTACTGGATCCATGTCCCTCTTGGCTGGTTTTGGCCAGTCGGGAGGTGACACGGAGCTGGGTCCAGGAGATTGTCAACGCCTCCTTGGGGAGGGGGTCCTTCCCGGCCCTTTATAAGGAGGCACTTGTGCGCCCCCTCCTCAAGAAGCCTTCCCTGGACCCAGCCGTGCTTAATAACTACCGTCCAGTCTCCAACCTTCCCTTTATGGGGAAGGTTGTTGAGAAGGTGGTGGCACTCCAACTCCAGCGGTCCTTGGAAGAAGCCGATTATCTAGGTCCTCAGCAGTCTGGATTCAGGCCCGGCTACAGCACGGAAACTGCTTTGGTCGCGTTGATGGATGATCTCTGGAGGGCCCGGGACAGGGGCTTGTCCTCTGTCCTGGTGCTCCTTGACCTCTCAGCGGCTTTCGATACCATCGACCATGGTTTCCTTCTGCGCCGGCTGGAGGGGTTGGGAGTGGGAGGCACTGTTCTCCAGTGGTTCTCCTCCTACCTCTCCGGTCGGTCGCAGTCGGTGTTAGTGGGGGGTCAGAGGTCGACCTCGAGGTCTCTCCCTTGTGGTGTGCCTCAGGGGTCGGTCCTCTCCCCCCTGCTATTTAATATCTACATGAAACCGCTGGGCGAGATCATCCAAGGACATGGGGTGAGGTATCATCAATATGCCGATGATACCCAGCTGTACATCTCCACCCCATGCCCAGTCAACGAAGCAGTGGAAGTGATGTGCCGGTGCCTGGAGGCTGTTGGGGCCTGGATGGGTGTCAACAAACTCAAACTCAATCCAGACAAGACGGAGTGGCTGTGGGTCTTGCCTCCCAAGGACAACTCGATCTGTCCATCCATTACCCTGGGGGGGGGGAATTATTGACCCCCTCAGAGAGAGTCCGCAACTTGGGCGTCCTCCTCGATCCACAGCTCACATTAGAGAAACATCTTTCAGCTGTGGCGAGGGGGGCGTTTGCCCAGGTTCGCCTGGTGCGCCAGTTGCGGCCCTACTTGGACCGGGAGTCATTGCTCACAGTCACTCATGCCCTCATCACCTCGAGGTTCGACTACTGTAACGCTCTCTACATGGGGCTACCTTTGAAAAGTGTTCGGAAACTTCAGATCGTGCAGAATGCAGCTGCGAGAGCAATTATGGGCTTCTCTAAGTATGCCCATATCATTGCAACACTCTGCAGTCTGCATTGGTTGCCGATCAGTTTCCGGTCACAATTCAAAGTGTTGGTTATGACCTATAAAGCCCTTCATGGCACCGGACCAGAATCCCTTCGGGACCGCCTTCTGCCGCACGAATCCCAGCGACCGGTTCGGTCCCACAGAGTTGGCCTTCTCCGGGTCCCGTCGACTAAACAATGTCGTCTGGCGGGACCCAGGGGAAGAGCCTTCTCTGTGGCGGCTCTGACCCTCTGGAACCAGCTCCCCCCTGAGATTAGGATTGCCCCCACCCTCCTTGCCTTTCGCAAACTTCTTAAAACCCACCTCTGCCGTCAGGCATGGGGGAACTGAAACATCTCCCCCTTGCCCATGTTGTTTTGGTATTAGATTGATTGTATGCGTGTTTTGTTTATTTGTTTTAATACTCTGGGGTTGTTTTTTATGAATTTTAGCTTAAAATTGTCATTGGATTGGTGGGTATTGGATTGTCATTATGTATTGTTTTTGTCTTGCTGTGAGCCGCCCCGAGTTTTCGGAGAGGGGCGGCATATAAATCCAATAAATCTAATCTAATCTATATACAGGGGTACACCTGCTACATTTAACCAACAAACAAGAAGTTAATCTGAAAAAAAGATAAACTTGAAGTCACTGTTGGAAGTTACCACAGCACTGGAAAAAAAAGGAACTTATGACCAGTTTTCACACTAATGACCGTTCCAGCATCCCCCATGGTCAGGTGATTAAAATCCAGACGCTTGGTAAGTGACTCGTCCTTATGACGAGTGACCTGGGGTCACACGATCCCCTTTTGAGACTTCCTGGCAGGCAAAGTCAAGCTGGGAAGCATTGCTGGAAAATTCTTCAAATAGATTTTCTTAACAATATTAAAATCTTATTTTACCTGCATCATTTTTCCATATTTGTTCATATTAACAAAACAATACTTTCAAAAATGTTATAAGTGTCTCCATTAGGATGGGAAAACATTCTTAAATATTAAAGCACTATTGTATTAAGTAGAGTACACTCTGAATAGAAAAACTGAAGTACATACAGTAGCAAACTTAAATTTGCCTGGATGATATTAAAAGTTAATTTTTCCCTTCTTCCAAAAACCATTAAGAAGTCTGTTGAAAAAGAAGAACTTATCAGGATTTCAAATAAGAGAAATGAAAAATGTATTTATGAATACTTATCTCTTAGATCCCCTCTGCATCTTAAGCAGAACATGATATATCCTGACTTCAGAAACACAATTACCATGTTTAAACATCGGCTCTGAAGGAAAACAGCTCGAATATTTTATTAGCTTTGCTGCTAGTTTTATAGAAGTGTTCTTGAACAAAAGGAAAAAAATGTGCTTTTCCTTTTGCAGAAAGGAAATTGTCTATGAATTCTTTACTGCTTTGAAATGTTTAGCTTTTCACACACAAATAGCATTGCAGATTGCATTATGTTCAAATGCACCTGTGAAAAGATAGTAGATGATTATTTCTAGTTTAAAAAAAAATCAAATATTAAGACTGTAGAAAGCTGCAAAGCCATCATTTCAGAAGATTATCTTGTGTTTCAAGAATAAGTAGATCTTTACTTCCCTGATTAGATGAGGACAAAAGACTGATTTACTATTTCTGTATTAATCTTAGTTCAACACACAAATAAGGCAACTAGCCTACTGATGAGTCCTATTGACTTACCAGATTCATAAGAAACCTTCAAATGTTGCTTATTATATGCTCTCACATGTTCTATGTGTTTGACAGTGACTGTACGAGGGTGAGTCAAAAAGTAATGCCATTTTATTTAGGACAGGTATGACTACTAACAGAGGAACATGTAGCATACATCAAAATGAAACTGGTCCTCTGTGGATTACATCCCTATTTCTTCATACATTGCTATAATGTAAAAACAGTGATGGCAAACCTTTTTGCCCTCAGGTGCTGAAAGAGCATGCGTGCACGCTATTGTGCATGCGGGCATGCCCACACCCATAATTCAATGCCTGGGGAGGGCAAAAGCAGCTTCCCCCATCCCCTGGCTGCCCTCTGGAGGCCGTAAACGGCCTGTTTCCCAAATTCTGGTGGGCTCAGTAAGCTTGTGTTTCACTTTCCCCAGGCTCCAAAGGCTTCCCTGGAGCTGGTGGAGAGAAAACACTCCCTCCCCCATTCCCCCGGATGCTCTCTGGAAGTCAAAAGCGCCCTCCCAGAGCCTCTGTGTGAGCCAAAAATCAGCTGGCCGGCACATGCATGCATGTAAGAGCTGAGCTAGGACAGCGGCTCACGTGCCAGCAGATATGGCTCTGTGTGCCACCTGTGGCAGCTATACCATAGGTTCACCATCCCTGATCTAAGGTATTGTCCTCAAACACATTTTGTAATTGTCTGTGAATGTTCACAGGGGTTTCCTCCTCAGCAACAAGGAATTCAATCACTGCTGTTTGTTTTTGATGCAACTCTAAGGGGGCAACCATTTTGAATTTTCCCTGTGAGTCTACAAACCTGAAAAGTAAGAAACAAAATATTTCAGAATGTAAGTGAATCATTTATAACTGGAAAAATTTCCAGGTATTTTTATCAAAACCTTTACCTGAAATAAATAAAATGGCGTTACTTTTTGATTCACCTCGTACATAGGATCAGATAATACAGTAGTCTCTTTACCATTGTAACTCAAGAACTACCTGTATGAAAGTAAAAGTTGGATTTTGAAGAAAAAGGACAGAAAAAATATTGATGGATTTGTAATGGAGAAAACTCTTGAGAATACTATGGACAGCCAAGAAAACAAACAAATGAATAATTGAACAAATCAATTCATAGTTCTCACTAAGGGTTTAAATGGCCAGGCTCAAATAGAATATATAGAATATGTAATTCTTTACTGGCCAAGTGTGATTGGGCACACAAGGAATTTGTTTTCTTGCATATGGTATCAGTGTACATAAAAAAAATATAGATTTGTCAAGAAACATGTGGTACAACGCTTAATGATTGTCATAGGGGTCAAATAAGCAATGAAGAAACAATCAATATTAATAAAAAATCTTAGGATACAAGCAACAAGTTACAGTCATACAGTCCAGAGTGGGAGGACATGGGTGATAGGAATGATGAGAAAAAACTAGTAGAAATAGAAGTGCAGACTTAGTAAAAAGTTTGACAATGTTGAGGGAATTATTTGTTTAGTAGATTGATGGTGTTTGGGAAAAAACTGTTCTTGTGTCTAGTTGTCTTGCTGTGCAGTGCTCTGCAGCGATGTTTTGAGGGTAGGAGTTGAAAAAGTTTATGTCCAGCATGCGAGGAGTCAGTAAATATTATCTTATTTTGGACACATAATGCAAAGACCTAGTTTTCTGGATAAGACAAGCTTTTATAGCGGTTAATACCATCTTAGAAGACCTGAATGACCAGGTTCATTATGAAGAAAAACATGTGGTGGCTAAGAATCAACACTGCCACATAATCAATCAATCAGAACTGAACACATTCATGGTTGATCAAGTTTCAGTACCGTTATACTACCATCAGAACCATAGATAGCATATCTTTATTTTATTTTATTTATTTATTTTGTCCAATACACAATAAGGGTTTTAGTGGGTATATATCTATATACACATAGTAAAATACATGATGAAGGTTATAGAGGAGATACTCATAGTAAAATATATCTAAGAAATAATAGAAAAGAAGGTATAGTAATAGAACATATAAATGAAAGAATAGAAGAAGAGATGTAGGAATAGAAGAAAGGTATAGGAGATATAGGAGAGCAATAGGACAGGGGATGGAAGGCACTCTAGTGCACTTGTACTCACCCCTTACTGACCTCTTAGGAATCTGGATAGGTCAACCGTAGATAATCTAAGGGTAAAGTGTTGGGGGTTTGGGGATGACACTATGGAGTCCGGTAATGAGTTCCACGCTTCGACAACTCGGTTACTGAAATCATATTTTTTACAGTCAAGTTTGGAGCGGTTAATATTAACTTTAAATCTGTTGTGTGCTCTTGTGTTGTTGTGGTTGAAGCTGAAGTAGTCGCCAACAAGCAGGACGTTGCAGCATATGATCTTGTGGGCAATACTTAGATCTTGTTTAAGGCATCTTAGTTCTAAACGTTCTAGGCCCAGGATTGAAAGTCTAGTCTCACAGGGTATTCTATTTCGAGTGGAGGAGTGAAGGGCTCTTCTGATGAAGTATCTTTGGACATTTTCAAGGGTGTTAATGTCTGAGATGCGATATGGGTTCCAAACAGATGAGCTGTATTCGATGATGGGTCTGGCAAAACTTTTGTAAGCTCTGGTAAGTAGTTTGAGATTGCCAGAGCAGAAGCTACATAGGATTAGGTTTACAACTCTTGAAGCCTTCTTGGCTATATTGTTGCAGTGGGCTTTGGCACTTAAATCTTTTGTTATTAGTATACCAAGGTCTTTAACCGAGTGGGGATTATCTGTGATAATTTGATTATTCAGTTTGTATTTGGAGTTCAGATTCTTCTTCCCAATGTGTAGGACAGAGCATTTGCTAGTTGAGATTTGGAGTTGCCATGTGTTAGACCACTCAGAAACAGCGTCAAGGTCTTTTTGGAGAGTAGTTGTGTTATAGGTGGTGTTGAAGAGTTTTACATCGTTGGCGAAGAGGACACAATTGCTTGTGATTTAATCTTAAAGGTCATTGATGTAGAGAATGAAGAGCGTTGGCCCCAGTACACTACCTTGGGGAACACCGCTTTTAACTGGGACGGGGATGGATATGGTGCTTCCTATTTTGACCTCTTGTTGTCTGTTTGACAGGAATGCTGTAATTCAGCTATGGAGGGATCCTGAGATGCCATAGGATTTGAGTTTTAGGAGTAGTTTGTCGTGGACCACTGAATCAAAGTCTTTGCAGAAGTCAATATAAATTGCATCTGTAGATTTCCCTTGATCTAGATGAGTTGTCCATATATTTTTGCAGTGGAGGAGCTGCAGGTTGCAGGATAGTTTTTTTCTGAAACCAAATTGTTTGTTAGAGAGCAAATTATTAGTTTCTAGATGGAGAGTAATTGATTTGTTTATAATTGATTCCATGACTTTGCATGGGACGCAGCATAGTGAAATTGGTCTGTAGTTATCTACAAGAGAGGGGTCTCCTTTTTTGAAGATGGGGATGACCATTGCTTTTGACCATAGCTTAGGAAGTGTGCCGGTTCTGAAGGATTTTTCAAAAATTATGCTTAGTGGTTCAGCTATGGCAGAAGAGAGCTTTTGTAGGAAGTAAGCACATAGGCCATCTTGTCTGACTGATAGAGAAGGTTTAAGGTCACGTAATGCTTTTTCAACTCAGTCTTCAGTGAAGTCTACTTGCGTTAAGTTGTTGAGGGAGTTTGAGGTGCGATTGATGAAATTGGGGGATGAGCCATTGCTGTTAACAAAGACAGAGCCAAAGAAAGAGTTGAGGAGGTTGGCTTTGGATGAATCATCATGGTATTCTTTGTTGTTGGGTCATTTGAGAGGTGGGATAGGTCTAGAGACTTTGAGTTTATTGTTGACAAAGTTGTAGAAAGCTCTAAAATATCAGTTACTGGAGAAAATTGTGAAGATGACATGTTTATATGCTTTCTAAATACAGTGGTACCTCTACCTAAGAACGCCTCTACTTAAGAACTTTTCTAAATAAGAACCAGGTGTTCAAGACTTTTTTGCCTCTTTTTAAGAACCATTTTCTATTAAGAACCTGAGCCTGGAAAAATTTTCCAGGAAATTTGAGAGCGGTACGAAGGCCTGGCCAATTTCCTGCCATTCCCCCTGGGTTTCTCTCTCTGGCGCAGTGTATGGGAGGCAGCCTCGCGCTGGGTGTATGGGAGGCACATGCTCCTCCTCGCCGCCTCAGAGTTCCCCCATTTTTTTTAAGCCTTAAAGTTTTGGATTTTTTTTAAATTTCCCTTACCTCACCTTCTTCTTTCGGCAGCGATTGTCCTCCTCCTCTTCTTCCTCCTCCTCCCAAATTCCAAGCTTTTATTTCTTTCCTAATCGATTTGCACACATTATTTGCTTTTACATTGATTCCTATGGGAAAAATTGTTTCTACTTACAAACTTTTCTACTTAAGAACCTGGTCACAGAATGAATTAATTTCTTAAGTAGAGGTACCACTGTATAACTTTGGTGA
Organism: Erythrolamprus reginae; assembly: GCF_031021105.1. Classification (NCBI taxonomy): domain Eukaryota; kingdom Metazoa; phylum Chordata; class Lepidosauria; order Squamata; family Dipsadidae; genus Erythrolamprus; species Erythrolamprus reginae. The sequence continues at coordinate 301,778,854 of NC_091950.1, forward strand.
CTAGGAAACACAGAATACAGGATGATCTGAGACACTGTCCTGATCCAGTAAGGATCTCTTATGTTTTTGAAAACTTATCCTATTCGCTGAAGATTGAGTTTGGCAACTAGACTTATTTTTCTTGTTAGTTTGAAATGTTTCGCTGCTTCATCCAAGCAGCTTTATCAGTTAGTTAGGCAGAAAGTTATTGTAATGTACCAACTCTTCCTGCACTAACCTCAGGGGTTTCCTCCCCAAAGTCCATTGCAATGTTGATGAAGGTTCTAAATCATCAGGTAAAGTTGTCTGAAATTATTTGTTAATCAGTTTATCACATTGTTGTCTATAGTGTAATAGGATATTTTATAACAATCCAGTAGAAAAGTCCCTCTATTTATGTGTTTGAAACTGTGTTATCTACTTTTCTTTATAGCTGCTTTAATGTACTTACATCTTTACCTTATCCTTTTAAGGAAAAAAAACCTAAAACTGATTATTTATTTATTTATTTATTTATTTATTGGATTTATATGCTGTCCCTCTCCGCAGACTCGGGGCGGCTAACAACAGTAGTAAAACTACATGAGCAATCCAATTAATAAAAACAACTAAAAAACCTTATTATAAAAAACCAAACATACACACAAACATACCATGCATAACTGGTAATAGCCTAGGGGGAAAGGCTAACTTAACTCCCCCATGCCTGGCAACAAAAGTGGGTCTTAAGTAATTTGTGAAAGACAAGGAGGGTGGGGGCTGTTCTAATCTCTGGGGGGCGTTGGTTCCAGAGGGCCGGGGCCACCACAGAGAAGACTCTTCCCCTGGGGCCCGCCAAATGACACTGTTTGGTCAACAGGACCCGGAGAAGGCCAACTTTGTGGGACCTTATCGGCCGCTGGGATTTGTGTGGTAGAAGGCAGTTCCAGATGTATTCTGGCCCAATGCCATGTAGGGCTTTAAGGGTCATTACCAACACTTTGAATTGTGACCGGAAACCAGAGTTAAAGTGGGCCTCAAATCGACTACGTCCAAATTATAGTAAGCAGGTTTTTGAAGTGGAGAATTGAGTTGAATCTTGAGATCACTGACAATCTTAATCAAAATAGAACAATCTTGGTCATTTTCGTCACCATTTGGCAGTCCAAACACGACAGAAATAAACACCGTACCTTGTATATATTTCTGAGCAAGTATTTTTTTCTCTTAAAAGAAACACTGCATCTGATTTAGATATTAATGCTTTATTGAGCTTGGCAGGATAAAAATACAAATAAATAAATAAGCTGAAATTGGTACTGATAAATTGGGCTTTGATATTTGTTTTTGTATTTAAACTTCAGCAAGGATTTCTTTTGTTGTAGTTGTCATTTTTGCAAGTCAGGAAAATAAGTTCTTGTCTTTATAATGTTTTGATCATTATATTGTTTATTCAGTGAAACTTTTACCATTTTATACTCAGAGCATGAAAAATGGCCAAGAAAGATAAATACATAACCTTTAAAACTTTTTGTGTTCAAATGTATTTGGAATAATTAGAGGGGAAAGCTAAACTCTCGGTTCTGTTGTCTTCTATTCCTTGGTGAAAGGATAGCTTACAATTCTGTTCAGGTGCTTGTGTAGCTGAAGAATAAAGGCAGTGATTTTATTGATATTTAATCTCTTTGAATCAAAACCTCAAGGCATACGATGTGTCAAAGAGTAAGAAGAAATTAATAAAATGCTTTCCCCACTATAAAGCACTATCACAGAGAATGCCAGTATAAAATGTAATGTTCTTATTGTCTATCCATTTCATAGACTTTTTTTTTTAACGTCCACTTTGAGTGCGTGCAAAATGGTCTTGATTTGTGAATGTGTTGGTTGTTATAAGGTTTCTTTTCTTCTTTGGCTTGGATGCCATTCCCTTTCAATGCATTGCCAGACAGGGAAGAAAATCTACATCAATTAGGACTCTGCAGGGATGGAAAGCATTGGATGTTAACTTCTCCAGAGGCCTCTTCCCCCATAGCCAACTTTTACTTGTTAACTTCAGCACAGTACACTTTGTAAAAGGGGCTGCTGCATCTAAAGGCTTTATTTGCCTGTCATCTATATTTCATAATTTAGTACCATTAAAATGGTGCATGATTGCAGCTTTTCTCCATTCCTGTCTTTGAAACTTAGATTGAAGTTGGTCACAGAAAGCAGAATGGAGAAAAACGAATTGTAGGAAAGATAGAAGAAAAGGATTTAGGGGTAGTGATTTCTGACAGTCTCAAAATGGGTGAACAGTGCAGTCAGGCGGTAGGGAAAGCAAGTAGGATGCTTGGCTGCATAGCTAGAGGTATAACAAGCAGGAAGAGGGAGATTATGATCCCGCTATATAGAGTGCTGGTGAGACCACATTTGGAATACTGTGTTCAATTCTGGAGACCTCACCTACAAAAAGATATTGACAAAATTGAACGGGTCCAAAGATGAGCTACAAGAATGGTGGAAGGTCTTAAGCATAAAATGTATCAGGAAAGACTTCATGAACTCAATCTGTATAGTCTGGAGGACAGAAGGAAAAGGGGGGACATGATCAAAACATTTAAATATGTTAAAGGGTTAAATAAGGTCCAGGAGGGAAGTGTTTTTAATAGGAAAGTGAACACAAGAACAAGGGGACACAATCTGAAGTTAGTTGGGGGAAAGATCAAAAGCAACATGAGAAAATATTGTTTTATTGAAAGAGTAGTAGATCACTGGAACAAACTTCCAGCAGACGTGGTAGATAAATCCACAGTAACTGAATTTAAACATGCCTGGGATAAACATATATCCATCCTAAGATAAAATACAGAAAATAGTATAAGGGCAGACTAGATGGATCATGAGGTCTTTTTCTGTCATCAGTCTTCTATGTTTCTATGTTTCTATGATAGTCAAGAAAGAAAGTGTTAATGGAGAAGCAAGCACTGGGAGAGAAATGGCTGTGGCAGAGGGGAAAGAGGGACTCAGAAGCACTAATACTCCCCTAAATATCTTTAATCGTTCCTACAATAGATCATCTGGTGGTGCTGCTATGATGATATACAACAAAGGATGACCATATTTCTATCCCGTGAGACTGTGGTGGGATCCTGTTGGCTCATGGGAGAAAATATTGAAGACTGGTGCAATTCAGGCTGTGCAAGGGCAGACAGTGTCTAAGAGAAATGGTGAATTGATGTACTGAATGTCTTTGCCAATAATGTTACATTAAATTCTCTGAGGAGATGCTTAGACCAAGCAGAGCAGAGAAGTAGTAACATAACAAGAAAGTGCCTGCTTTTATTTTATTTATTTATTTATTCATTTATTTTGACAGCCTAATGTTGACTTTCTTCCTTTAAGGGAGCTTCAAGCAAGAGAAAGTAAACAAAATAAAATAAAATTGATTTAAGAGCAGTGATTCCAAGAGTAAGATGATGTAAATATGAGCAGAATTATTTCACTTGCTGCAGTTTCTCTCTCTCCACCCTCCCTCTCATTCCCTTTCACTCTCTTTCTGTCTGTTTCTCTGTCTGTCTGTCTCTCTCTCTTGGCAGCAGTGGTGGTAAAATGCAGACTTAATTCTCCCAAGAAACAGTATAAAGTTACTGTTGTGTCCAGAGGACAGTTAGGCCTTGTACCCGCCCCCTATTCCTTGGGCAGGAAAATACTACAAGGTGATTGGTTGGCTGAGCCTGGCAGCCTGGGGTATATATAGCTGCCAGGCACGGCCATGTTGTTGTTGTCTAGTTCCGTTCTGTAACCGTTACCTTCTGCTCTAATAAAAAGAACCGTTACTTACTCTAAGTCTGCAGTCCTTCATTCTTGCAAGGGTATAACATCTGGTGACGAGGAAACGTCACCATGAGAGATAAGGTAACCAGGGACTTCCCTCAGCCACCGCTGCTGCCTCGGGTTCCCCTCAGCCACCATCACCGCCAGCACCACCGCTGAGCCTGTCCAATTCGCCATGTAGAAAACTGTGTAAACCTATGTAAAATAACAAAATGATATTATCATGTGATGTGGAATGTAGTAATAAAATGCTCTTATAAATGATGCAACAAAATCCATGTTTTAATTGAATGCCTTGATTCAGAAAATGCTGCCTTCGGAAGAGCTCACTTAAGTGGGTTTCAGAGAGTAAAAAGGCAAATGATCAACCAGTTCCAAAGTCTTTACTGGAACATTTTCCAGGCAATGTCCAGGCATTTGTGTGCTCAAGCTCAAGTCAGGGACGTAGTCAGGGAGATTGATCCTAAAAGCTCTGGGGAGAATGAAAGCATCCAGTGGATGCAAAACAGTTTCTAAATCCTCTTTGGGATGCCCATTTGGGGACCTGCTATCAGCTGAGACATTGCCACAAATTCAAACCTATGAATTTATAAAGGACATATTCAACCTAGAGACTCTTCATTGCTATGGATCAATTCATTTTTTGTCTAATGAAAGATTAATAGGAATGTTTACCTTTTCTTAATCTCCCCGGGAAAGCTGTGTGTATTACACCTAGAATCTTATTATATGAACATGAGGAAATAATAGCAATTAGTCAAGAATTTGTTGATATCAACAGCACTTTGGTATGACCTGTGTAATATGGATTACCATAATGTTAAATATTAATTCACATAACAATGTGGGCTTTATTTTAGTTTGGAATAACAGAATATTTTTCTCTAATACTGTTAGAAACATAGAAACATAGAAGACTGACGGCAGAAAAAGACCTCATGGTCCATCTAGTCTGCCCTTATACTATTTTCTGTATTTTATCTTAGGATGGATATATATTTATCCCAGGCATGTTTAAATTCAGTTACTGTGGATTTACCAACCACGTCTGCTGGAAGTTTGTTCCAAGGATCTACTACTCTTTCAGTGAAATAATATTTTCTCACATTGCTTTTGATCTTTCCCCAACTAACTTCATATTGTGTCCCCTTGTTCTTGTGTTCACTTTCCTATTAAAAACACTTCCCTCCTGAACCTTATTTAACTCTTTAACATATTTAAATGTTTCAATCATGTCCCCCCTTTTCCTTCTGTCCTCCAGACTGTACAGATGGAGTTCATGAAGTCTTTCCTGATACGTTTTATGCTTAAGATTAGATTAGATTAGATTGGAACCAGCTCCCCCCTGAGATTAGGATTGCCCCCACCCTCCCTGCCTTTCGTAAACTCCTTAAGACCCACCTCTGCCGTCAGGCATGGGGGAACTAAAACACCTTCCCCTTGCCCATGTTGTTTTGTTGATTGATTGACTGTGTGCCTGTTTTTTTAAATATATATTGGGATTGTTTTATGAAATTACTAATTTTAAATTGTAATTAGATTGGTGGGAATTGGATTTTTATTATGTACTGTTTTTTATTATTGTTGTGAGCCGCCCCGAGTTTGCGGAGAGGGGCGGCATATAAATCCAATAAATCTAATCTAATCTACGTTTTATGCTTAAGACCTTCCACCATTCTTGTAGTCCATGTTTGGACCCGTTCAATTTTGTCAATATCTTTTTGTAGGTGAGGTCTCCAGAACTGAACACAGTATTCCAAATGTGGTCTCACCAGCGCTCTTTATAAGGGGATCACAATCTCCCTCTTCCTGCTTGTTATACCTCTAGCTATGCAGCCAAGCATCCTACTTGCTTTTCCTACTGCCCGATAGTTGCTTTTCCTACTGCCTGTTTCTATCCAAGAGCTTTTCCCCATAATTCCATAAGTCACTTCTTTAAACCCATTGGTGGTGTAAGTCACCAATTTTTATGTTAAATAAAACTGATTGATTTTTTTTATCCCATCCATTGCTCCTAATACATCACTGACTTTATCAAGATAATCTGGATGCTACTCACTTGTACCTGTGAAATGTTTATCACTGAGCAAGGCATTTATCAAGAAGTAGCATCTTGTCTCCAGAATATTAAATCCTTGCAAAAATGGCTGGTCAAAATTGCTTTGACCTTTATTATCTTTTTTTGTCGGGAGGGTTGGTTGGTTTACTCCTCTCCATTTACAACCTTTTTCATGTGAAATTCAAGAAAATGTTAAATATTAACTGGAAAATGTCAAGTTAGGTTCCTCCAAGGGCAGGTGAAAACCCTTAAATGCTGGTACTTTATTATTACAGCAAAGGTGAAGGTAAGTATGGAAAAGAAGCCAACATTAGTATATTGCAGAAAGAGTAGTGAAATGAGCTGAGATATGAAATACAAAGATATGGGATTTTCAAATACTAAACAAACAGATCGAAGCTCGCCCAGATACTGTATAGTCATGGATGCAATTTTGCACTGCTCTCTCTGAGAAACCCAAGAAAAATTACTAACTCTCTGCTGTGAGCTAGTGATAGGATATTAATTCTGTATCACTTGTTGCTATGATATGCTAGAGACAGCTGTCTTCATGGATGAAGCAGAGGATAGATGGTTTCAACTGCCCACAATCAATTGGACAGAGGTTTCTAGGTATGATTTTGATGATATTATCCAGGAGTGGGCTGCTTCCTGGGTGGGAGGGAACGTAGTGGGGTAGCGAAAATGGAACTCCATCCCAGAGCACCCATTTTGCACTGAAAGATGTTGAAAGAAAATGCATAAGCCATGCCCACAGTGTGGTAGTAAAAATTTTGTAGCTCTTCACTGATGTTATCCATTTAGTTGTGTCTGACTCATGGAGATTCTATGGGTCAGGTCTCTCCACAAAATCTTACCTTACTTTTTAAAAATATTTTTTTCTATGCTCTGGCTAGTGTCAGCTTTGATGGTTTCCAGCCACTGTCTTTTTTGATGGACTGATTTCCTTCTACTGCTAACTCTTCCACAAGTAACTATAGAAATTCTGAAAACATGCCTGAGTTAGAGAGAGTGGAGAATAAGAATGGAAGAGGAGTGAATGAAAGACTATTAGGATGGAAAAGAAGATTTGGCTCATCTCCTTTTCATTTTATGTCTGATCACAAGACCTTTCTGTAAGTACTAAATATTTATCACAGTTCCTACTCTGAAATCCCTTAAAGGAACTACTTTGGAAGAACTTCTAAATTAAAAAAACTAAACAAGGAGAGAATAACTTAGAACTAAGGAGAAATTTCCTGACAGTCAGAACAGTTGATCAGTGGAACAGCTTGCCTCTAGAAGTTGTGAATGCTCCAACACTGTAAGTTTTAAAGAAGATGTTGGATTACTATTTGCCTGAAGTGGTGTAGGGTTTCCTGCCTAAGCAGGGGGTTGGAGTAGAAGACCTCCAAGGTCCCTTCCAACGCTATTCTTCTTATTATTATTATTATCTTCCAATCTTACTGATTTTAACAATATATTATCTATTTATTTATTTATTTATTTTGTCAAGTATGTATTGGTGCTTTACAATGATATAATGATATTTATATACATGATACTAGTAAAAGAGAAACATATTAAAATTAAATTAAAATGAGAGGAAGAGAGAATTGGTTGCATGTAGATACTTGGATAAGTCATTTTCAGGAACTGGCAAGAACAATGGTATATGCAGACTAATAAAGCAACAACACAAGATTGCTGGCCTGCTTAACCAACCACTAACCTAAAGCACAATAGATCCCAGATCATATCATAACTGCCTGCAACACATTTTACACTTCTAATATAACCAGGTTGACAGCCAATCCTTTTAAAACATTCTCTGGGGTATCTGGTAAACATGAAAAGAATCTTCTGTTAGATTACTCTCATCTCAAGATCATATGAAACACAATATTTTTAAGGCCTTTAATTATTAATTTGTTAATATGGAATATCCCCACTCTTTACTGGCTATAAACATTCATCAGTACGCAATACTGTTAATACAATCCACATTCTCCTAGGCTTAGCTCCACTGTATGCAATATTAGAAAAAGAATAATGGTCTTTTTAATAGACCTGCAGAATTAGTGTGATAATGAATCCAAGCCACTTTGAATTCTCCGAAGTGCTGTATAAATGTAAAGCATTGCTATTATTTTCATCTTCTTTTATCAGATCCTTAAAGCAGCATGCCTAGAAGAAAGCAACGAACAACTGATGAAAAAAACCCATACACTTGAGCTTGTTCAGGAAGTGAGAATCTTCTCAGTGTTAAGGGAACAAGAAAATCTTTCTTTTCAGGGAAGAACACTCATGGATTACTCACACAATCACACAACTTAAAGGAATGAAGCTCCCACATCTTGATGCTAGTAGCTAAAATGGACAATTCATGATTTCCCAACTCAATTTCCTGAGGCTTTCAGAAAGTAAGTGTTTTGTAGACTCGTATTTCAGATTTTTCAACCAAAATAAGACAAGACTTCATTCTCTCTGTTTTTCACAAAAAAGCAATTAGTTTTAATCCAAACTTACCTGCAGGCAATATAGCAGGACTGAAAAGAATAGAGCAGTTAATTAAGTATAGAAAATGATGGGCCCAGAGACATTAGAATTCTCAGTACGGGACATGGTGCCCATGTTTACTTATGTACAATTAAAATCTATCTCTGTCCCTCTGAGAGATTCTGAAAAACTCCAGAGGCTCCTTCAAGAAATTAGAGAGGTGAGGATAAGCTCCAATTTAATAGATCCAAAGGTGCAATTTCAATTTTAGAACTTGTAGAAGGTTCATTAAACAGCATATGGGAAGCTCAATTTTAGTAATACAAGGAATTACAGAAATTATCCCATATGACAAAAGTCTATATGCAATGCAGCAAAATGGAGGCTTAATTCAATTAGGATTTTCATTTCTGGGCTTCAAATATCTGGGTGGCCATTAGGTGACAATAGAGGGATACTAGGGTAGTTTAAAGTAGATGTCCTACACTGCCATTAGATGGAGCTTAATCCTACTTAAAAAAATGTTTATGTTCATACCTTTAAAATATTGACTTTGAAAATTCTTTTATAATCAGTCATACTGTTGGTTCTTCTATCACAACTTTTCTTACACTGGAAAGATTCACATATTGATACTAAGCCATAATTTGATGAATAATGTTTTATTAAATAAATTATAACTGGATTTCACATCATCCTGTGCTATCAAGCTTGGGTTACAACTATTGTAGCTTTGCATCACAGACTAAGCCAAAATCAAACAAATCATAGTAGGGCTTAATTTGATTGAAGATCCATTTCATCCCCACCATCCACCAGCCCAACTCAAAGGCAGACACTTTCTGGGTTGTATTACGCAGCTGCTGCTGATATTCTTTCACTTTCTTGGTTGATCTTTTTTAGGGAAGAAAGCAGAGATGAAATTCAGCCAAATCTGACAGGTTCTGGAGAACCAGTAGCGTAAACACAACACAAGAGCACACAACAGATTTAAACTTAATATTAACCGCTCCAAACTTGGCTGTCAAAAATATGACTTCATTAACTGAGTTGTCGAAGCGTGGAACTCATTACCGGACTTTATAGTGTCATCCCCAAACCCCCAACACTTTACCGTTAGATTATCCATGGTTGACTATCCAGATTCCTAAGAGGTCAGTAGGGGCGAGTACAAGTGCACTAGAGTGCCTTCCGTCCCCTGTCCTATTGCTCTCCTATATCTCCTATACCTTTCTTCTATTCCTATATCTCTTCTTCTATTCTTTCATTGATATGTTCTATTACTATATCTTCTTTTCTATTATTTCTTAGATATATTTTACTATGAGTATCTCCTCTATAACCTTCATCATGTATTTTACTATGTGTATATAGATATATACCCACTAAAACCCTCATTGTGTATTGGACAAAATAAATAAATAAATAAAATAAATAAAAATTTTGAGTAGTTTGGAGAACTGTCAAATACCACCTCTGGCCCCAGAGTGGGGTGGGAATGGAGATTTCCCATTCTCTTTCCCCTAGACATTGGGAGGGAATAGGGAATTTTGCATTATCCTCTCCCTGCCACACCCACCACTTTTTAAAAACTAATTAAAACTTTCCTTTATCTTTAGGTTTAGAGAAATCCACAGCAGAAATCCACCAGAGAGTTTGTGCTGTAGGATGGCAGATGAACCTAGGGCATTGATGGAGAATCTATGGCATGTGTGCCACAAGTGGCATGCGGAACCTTATTACATTGTGAGCTCAGGTCCAGCAACCAACTGATTTTTGGATTTTCTGAGCCCATTGGGACTTGGGGAAAATCCTTTTCCCCCCTCTCCCCAAGCTTCTTAGCCCTATTAGGAAGCTGGGGATGACAGAAATGGTCTTCCCCACCCTCTGGAGGTTCTCTGGAGGCTGGAAACAGCCCATCTGCCGACTTCTGATTGGACCAGAAGTCACCTTTTTTACTCTCTCCAGGCTTCAGAGGGTTTCTAGGAGCCTTCCAAAGGCCAGTAATGGCACATTTCAAGTTGGAAAATGGACCATTTCTGGCCTCTAGAGAGCCTCTGGGGGGGGGGGGGGAGGCTGTTTTCACCCTACCCAGGTTCTAGAAAGGCTCTAAAGCAGTGTTTCTCAACCTTGGCAACTTGAAGGTATTTGGACTTCAATTCCCAGAATTCCCCAGCCAGCAAATGCTGGCTGGGGAATTCTGGGAGTTGAAGTCCAGATATCTTCAAGTTGCCAAGGTTGGGAAACACTTCTCTAAAGCTTGAGGAGAGCAAAAAATGGGCATGCCATTGGATGCTGGGAGTATGCAATGAATATGGGTGTGGGAAAATTCATTGCATAGCACATAGAATTATGGGTGTGAGCATGCACATGCCTGACCCCCACCCCCTGTGCTTCCCCCCTTTTGGCACAAGAACCAAAAAAGGTTTGCCATCACTGACCTAGGGTTACTGGTGATTTTCACAGGCAGGTTCTAGACCAGAACTTAGTTGCTCCTGGTAAATGTTCATTCAGTCTCACATCTGCTACACAAAGCTTTTCATCTGGCCTATTCTGATCTCTTGCTCACAATCACATTAAAATCCCTCTTGTACAGAGAGTCTATTCTCATAAGCCTGAAACCCTTGCCCCACCCTTCTTTTTTTGATCCTTGGTTCTTCTATGACACTATGTGCTATAACCTCTTAACACCCCTAATTCATAAAACTATATTCCACTTTGAGGTCAAGAATTCATTTTTCCAAATAAGTTTCTATTAGCTGCTATCTCAATCAGAAGGAAAATGGTTGATGCTGTTGATACCTGTTATTAGTTCCTGTTATTTCCTTGCGTTCTCTTTTTTCTGTCTCACTGGGACGAAAACACTATTTTCTTTCTGTCTTGTCTTGTGCTATATTTTCATTGCATTTTATTCTATTATTGTAAAATATTTTTAACCTGCATGTAATTTACCCATTGCCCTTTAATACTTTATTAATCAAAAGGATACAGCAGCCTTTTGAATAATATTCCAAAATATCTTGAAAGGAACCTTTCACATATTTATGTAGAAACCTAAGAAGCAAATGAATCAGCTTGGCACCTCTTAGGTTTTTTCTCAACCGCTGAGATAAAATGTTGTCCATCCACCTTTGAGTTGGCACAAAACAATACCAGCATAAAATTGGCTACCCGCATTGCTGATCCTATCTCAATCTGGATTACTTGACAGATAGTGTTGTCATGATTTGTGGGTTTTTTTACTCATCATAGGCAAAGTGATTACATTTCTCTTCTGGCTTTGCTGCTATCCTCTTTCAGCATTTCAACACACAGTATATACAGAATAAGGAAAATGACCTTGACAGAGATGTACAAAAACTATTACCTAGGCAAAAGGGGCTGAAACGTTTTTTTTAAAAAATCCAGAACTAAAAAAAAATAACATTTAAAAATTAGGCATCTCTAATTTATTAAACTTGAGGAGGAAGAGGACATAATCAGACTACCAAAAATAATGCCCTCAGTATATAGCATTTGAATCTTCTTGCAGAGAAAATAGGATATTTGGAGCTCAGAATTGAAATGATGGGCCCTTGGTGCTCTCTCAGATTTCTTGCAAGTAATGAAACATCTGCAAGAAAGCAACCAAGCTCATAGAGTACCAAAGACCTTCCATCCTGTAAAATTGACCAGGTACCTTGTTTATTTGGTAGAGTTCAGAGATGGGTTGCTGATGGAATGGTTAGCTGCATGCAGCTCCCTGGCTCTGGAGCATGAGTATGAGCACAATTATGCTTCCCACACCTGTAACGGTAGCAAAATCTCACACAGGGATGCAGATATGGGCGCGTTTTGCCAAGGTTTTTTGTGTCCCTGTGCGAGAGTTTGCTACCTTCATATGTGCGGGAAGCAAAATTGCACTTGATCCCATACTCATGCTCCAGAGATGTGAAGCTGCGCACAATTAACCATCCAAGCAGCAGCCCACCACTGTCTGCACCTCTATAACTGTCTGATTTGGTTGTGCAACTCAACAAGACAGAAATAGACTTCAGAGGATAATCAGAACTGCAGAAAAAACAATTGTTACCAACCTGCCTTCCACTGAGGACCTGTATACTTCACAAGTCAAAAAGTGGGTTCTGAAAATATTTACTGACCCCTCACATCCTGGACATAAATTGTTTCGATTCCTATCCTCAAAATGATGCTATAGAACACTGCACAACAAGACAACTAGACATAAGAACAGTTTTTTTCACTCTGCTAAACAAATAATTCCCTCACTACTGTCAAATTATTCACTAAGGCTGCATTACTATTACTATTAGTCTTGTCATCGTTCCTATCATTCATCTTCTCTCACTTATGATTGTATGACTGTAACTTGTTGCTTGTATCCTTATGATTTATATTCATATTGTTTCCTGATCGCTTATTAATACCCTATGACAATCATTAAGTGTATTTTTCCTTTTATGTACACTGAGAGCATATGCACCAAAGACAAATTCCTTGTGTGTCCAATCATACTTGGCCACTAAAGAATTCTATTCTATTCTGTTCTGTTCTGTTCTATTCTATTCACAGGAGAACTGAAACTGAGTACCTATTGGAGAAAATATTTTATTTCATGGAGATAAGGAAAATAGAATTAAAGCTGACAAGTACAGAAAAAAACCTGTCAAATAAGCAATAAATAAAAGCTTCCTTCAACACTCCTTTTTATTCACTATACACTGCAAACATACCTTTCAGATACACATACTGATTTCCCTGTTAAATTCAAATTGAATAACAATCAAGGTTCAAATAATACTTTCAAATAAGCCTTTCTTTTCTTTACATTTTAGTTACTTCCTTTTCCTTACATTGCCCGTTAGTGAAATGCACATTGAAAAGCAGGGCTAAAAAACATCAGCCTCAGCAGATATTTCTTCCAAGTACAAAGTTATGCCTTGCATGAAATTACAGTAAGCATTATCCTTGCAGTTCTTTTTCTTCTCTTTCCCTTGTCTCCTGTACACACATACTCCAAGAATCAAGGTTTGCACATGGTATTAGAAGAGAAACAAATCCTTTCCACCATGGGTGTAGTCAATTTTTAGTACAACATAACGAACTCAAGCTTTAGGTTCAGAATTCGGCTTGTTAGGATTCTTAACAGGTAGGACATCTAGTATTGCTCTCTTGTGCCTTTTGGAAATAGAAAAGAATAGTAAAGATTAAGCTGCTAAGGAAAAAAGGAAGAGCGGGCCCCAGGGGAAGAGCCTTCTCTGTGGTGGCCCTGGCCCTCTGGAATCAACTCCCCCCAGAGATTAGAACAGCCCCCACCCTCCTTGTCTTTCGCAAACTACTCAACACCCACCTTTGTCGCCAGGCATGGGGGAGTTAGGATATTCCTTCCCCTAGGCCATTGCAAGTTATGTATGGTATGTTTGTGTGTATGTTTGGTTTTTTATAAGGGTTTTTAGTTGTTTTATTAAATTGGATTGTTACATGTTGTTACATTGTTGTTAGCTGCCCCGAGTCTGCGGAGAGGGGCGGCATACAAATCCAATAAATAAATAAAATAAATAAATAAAAGAGAGATTCAAAATTTATTATTATTTATTATTTGGATTTGTATGCCGCCCCTCTCCGAAGACTCGGGGCGGCTCACAACAAGTGAAAACAATCATAAATAATCCAATTAATTAAAATATTTAAAGATTAAAAAAACCCCATATACTAACAGACACACACGCAAGCATACCATGTATAAATTAAACGTGCCCAGGGGGAGATGTTTAATTTCCCCATGCCTGACGGCAAAGGTGGGTTTTGAGGAGTTTACGGAAGGCAGGAAGAGTAGGGGCAGTTCTGATCTCCGGGGGGAGTTGGTTCCAGAGAGCCGGTGCCGCCACAGAGAAGGCTCTTCCCCTGGGGCCTGCCAACCGACATTGTTTAGTTGACGGGACCCGGAGAAGGCCCACTCTGTGGGACCTAATCGGTCGCTGGGATTCGTGCGGCAGGAGGCGGTCTCGGAGATATTCTGGTCCGATGCCATGAAGGGCTTTAAAGGTCATAACCAACACTTTGAATTGTGACCGGAAACTGATCGGCAGTCAATGCAGACTGCGGAGTGATGGTGAAACATGGGCATACCTGGGTAAGCCCATGACTGCTCTCGCAGTTGCATTCTGCACGATCTGAAGTTTCCGAACACTTTTCAAAGGTAGCCCCATGTAGAGAGCATTACAATAGTTGAACCTCGAGGTGATGAGGGCATGAGTGACTGTGAGCAATGAGTCCTGGTCCAGATAGGGCCGCAACTGGTGCACCAGGCGAACCTGGGCAAACGCCCCCCTCGCCACAGCTGAGAGATGGTTTTCTAATGTGAGCTGTGGATCGAGGAGGACGCCCAAGTTGCGGACCCTCTCTGAGGGGGTCAGTAATTCCCCCCCCCGGGTAATGGACGGACAGATGGAATTGTCCTTGGGAGGCAAAACCCACAGCCACTCCGTCTTATCCGGGTTGAGCTTGAGTCTGTTGACACCCATCCAGGCCCCAACAGCCTCCAGGCACCGGCACATCACTTCCACCGCTTCGTTGACTGGGCATGGGGTGGAGATGTAAAGCTGGGTATCATCGGCATATTGATGATACCTCACCCCATGTCCTTGGATGATCTCACCCAGCGGTTTCATGTAGATGTTAAATAGCAAGGGGGAGAGGACCGACCCCTGACGCACCCCACAAGAGAGAGACCTCAGAGCCGACCTCTGACCCCCCACTAACACCGACTGTGACCGGCCAGAGAGGTAGGAGGAGAACCACTGAAGAACAGTGCCTCCCACCCCCAACCCCTCCAATCGGTGCAGAAAGATACCATGGTCGATGGTATCGAAAGCCGCTGAGAGATCGAGGAGCACCAGGACAGAGGATAAACCCCTGTCCTGGGCCCGCCAGAGATCATCCATCAACGCGACCAAAGCGGTTTCCGTTCTGTAACCGGGCCTGAAACCCGACTGCTGGGGACCTAGATAATCGGCTTCTTCCAAGGACCCCAGGAGCTGGAGTGCCACCACCTTCTCGACAACCTTCCCCATAAAGGGAAGGTTGGAGACTGGACGATAGTTGTTAAGTACGGCTGGGTCCAGAGAAGGCTTCTTGAGGAGGGGGCGCACGAGCGCTTCTTTATAGAGTGTTGGAAAAACTCCCCTCCCCAAGGAAGCGTTGGTAATCTCCTGGGCCCAGCTCCGTGTCACCTCCCTGCTGGCTGAGACAAACCAGGAGGGACACGGATCCAGTAGACAGGTGGCGGAACTCACAGCTCCAATGGCCTTGTCCACTTCATCAGGTGTCACCAGATCAAACTCTTCCCAGACAGGTGGACAAGTACGTGCCCCAGTCACCTCGACTGACTCGTTGTCAGTCGACTCTGTTTTACAATTGGAGTCGAGGTCAGCCCGGATCTGAGCAACTTTATCAGCGAAAAACGTGTTAAACTCCTCGGCGCTACTCTGCAAGGGCTCCCCAACTCCCCCCTGATTAAGAAGGGAGTGGGTCACCCTAAACAGAGCGGCCAGGCGGGATTCCGCTGATGCAATCAAGGCAGCATGGTACGCGCATCTTGCCGCCTTGAGCGCCACTTTGTAAGTCTTAATAAAAGCTCTTACAAGTGTTCGATCAGGTTCAGACCTACTCTTCCTCCAGATCTGTGTGTGTGGTTTTGTGGGTGTGGCTTGGTGGTAGTCATGTGACTGAGTGGGCATGGCCAACTGGATGTGACTCACAGTGAGGTCGAGTAGTGTGGTTAACTTGACATCACCCCATCAAGCCATGTCCACCAAGCCATGCTCACAGAACCAGCTTAAAGGGCAGCTTCTATGGCCTGTCTCTTTATGGTTCTTCCTACCCCCCACGTCAAAGTACCTTAAAGGGATACTGCAGTCCAGCTGCCTTCCGAGCAGCTGTGTCTCAGCCCCATCTCTCCAGCACAGCAGGTCATTCTCCTGGCCCGGTTGCCAGTGACAATGGGGTACAGTCTCTTTGCCAGCAGGAACAGAGCCAGCAACGGCAGCTATAGGCTTCTTGTGCCACAAACTACCAAAAACTACATGCTGAAAGAGAGACATGAAGAAGTCCCATTGCCACCGTTGCCACCTTTTTCTTTACACTGGCCATGCATGTGCACCCATTGCCTGCTGGTGCCACTTGAAGCCAGACCAGGCCAGGAGAATGGCCTGCTCTGCCGGAGGGATAGTGTTTTAATGGACTGTTCAGAAGGCAGCCAAAAACTACCAGTGTCTGGAGGCTCGCCAGCCAGGCCTTGCCAGGGACCTCCACCATGGCTTAGATGAAGGTGAATGAGCCGGAGAGTGAGTGGGTGGCATGCAGGGGTGGGCTACTGCTCGGACAGGGGGGGAACGCAGTGGGGTAGCAAAAATGGAGCCCCACCCCAGAGCACCAATTTGTACTGAAAGATGTTGAAAGAAAATGCAGGGCATCCTGCATAAGCCACACCCACAGTGTGGTAGTAAAAATTTTGGAAGCCCTTCACTGGTGTTGTGTTTGGGCTTGGGCCAGCTGTTGCTCCCACAGATGGAAGAGATGCGGCACAAAGTGAGTGCGAAAGCTTGGCTGACAGCCAGGAAGACGTGGCAGACAACCATGAGGATGAGGCTACTGGTTCAGAGGAGTTGGCAGACAGCACGCAGGACCCAGCAGACAGCCCAGGGGATTTGGCATGCAGTCCCTCAGACAGTCTCTCTTCCTTGCATTCCTCTGCAGACCAATTCATAGACATGTGTAGCCGAAGAGCCATGCAAAGGAGGGCTCACTTGAAGGATTATTACAGGTGATCAGAGTAGCACCTGGGCTGGGTGTGATTCCCTTAATGAGGGCTAAAGGTATAAAAGGGAACAGAGGCACAAGGCAAACTGTGGCTGTTTACCTGTGTTACTTTGTGGTTCCTGCTCTGAAGTTTCTGTTCCATGCCTTTGGATTTCAACCCAGCCCTTTCAGGCACGTGGGAGGTGAAACCTCTGGGATTTGCTGTTTGCTCTAAAGATTCAAAGGACTCCTGAAACGTTTCTGCTCCATGCAGGTTGTCTTTGTTTGCTTTTTCCTGTGTTTTGTATTTGGCTGAATTACGCCTTGCACTATCATTATTTCCTGACACTAAGGACTGTTTTGGTTAATCCTTTTTTGTTTGTTTAATACAAGTTTGCTGATTAGAAGAGCACGTGTGTGTTTGATTTCTTTTCCTTGGACTGTTACGAATTGCCTGAGCCCAGTCAGGCAGAACAACTGGTGGCATGTGAAGGCCAGGGAAGGCCAGAGCCAGGGAATGACTCATTCCCTGACCTGGCCAAGGCAAATGGCAAGTGGGCAGAGGCTCCAGGCAGAACAAGAGTCAGGAATGGTGTGTTCCCCAATCTGGCCAAGGCAAATAACAAATGTGTGGAGCCTCCAGGGCAACTGGTTTGGCCAGTCCGCAGAGAAGGGCAGTATATAAATCAATCAATCAATCAATCAAACAAACAAACAAACAAAGTGCATAAATAAGTAAGTTAAAATTTTCACTACTGGTTTGGGCGAACTGGCTAAATAACACCTCTGGAACAGATCCTCATAAGTATTTATATATTCTTATTAATAAAGTAATGATGCAAGCAGGGATTTTGATATGGAGAAAATATTGGTTAAGGAAAATATGCATTTCCTCACTCACTACTCATATTTGTCAGGGATTTAACCTTACTGCATTTCAATGCTACTGAGACTCTGCCAGATGTTTCCTATTAAAAGTTTGCTCTGCATTTGATGAAGAAATGAATGAGAGCTGGGTAAGAACATATGGAACATTGTGGATTCCTAATAGAATGTAAATTTACAGAATTGAGAACACATGCTACAGTTTGGAAACATACAGCAATGAGGCAACGCAGTAATCTGAAAATAACATTGGCCTCACTAACACTTATATTAGCCTTTCAAATATTAATTGGATTTTGCTTTTCATTTTTCACAGTGGCACAATGTTTGGCACAATGTTTGACGTCAGCAAAAACCTTATGACCCTCTCCCGCTAAGAATCCCAAATTACACCGCAACAGGGAAACCATGTGTGCTGCTTGGCTAGCATCAGACTTAAGAGAAGTTAAGTCTGAGAAAAGGCATTCAGTGACCAAGCTCAGTTAGGCTGTAAATATTGCCTCTTTGATGTATCTTTAATGCAGCTGACCAATCAGTAGAAAAAGTTTTCAGCAACACAATAATGTGATAGAAGCTCCATCTCTTTTCTACTTGCCAAAGGTGGGATTCTGACAAATGCAGCAAGATCCTGTAAAATCTAGTGGTTTCTGAGTCCACTGCCCCCAATAGCTGGGCTGCTGCAGCTATTTCTCTGTATCCATTTTTAACTACTCACCTTCTTTCTATGGATGACATCAGAACTACAGTGGTACCTCATCATACGAACTTAATTGGTTCCAGGAGGAGGTTCGTAAGGTGAAAGGTTCGTAAGATGAAACAATGTTTCCCATAGGAATCAATGTAAAAGCAAATAATGCGTGCAAATCCTTCAGGAAAATCCCAAACTTTAGAAGGGAGGTGAACAGAGGGCAGGGAGGAGCAGCTAAAGGGGGCGGGTGGAAGAAGCAAGGCTAGGCTAAAGGGTGAGTGGGAAGGAAGAAGGGCAAGGGGCGCCCCTCCCTTTTCTTTCTTCAAAAGACACCATTTCAGTGCCTTTGCAAGCACGTTGTTCTCTGCAAAATCTTTCCTCCTCCAAGCCGCACCTCCCTTTTCTTTCTTCAAAAGACACCATTTCAGTGCCTCTGCAAGCAAGCTGTTCTCTGAAAAATCTTTCCTCCTCCAAGCCGCCCCTCCCTTTTCTTTCTTAAAAAGACACCCTTTCAGTGCTTTTGCAAGCATGTTGTTCTCTGCAAAATCTTTGCTCCTCCAAGCCGCCCCTCCCTTTTCTTTCTTAAAAAGACACCCTTTCAGTGCCTTTGCAAGCACCTTGTTCTCTGCAAAATCTTTCCTCCTCCAAACCGCCCCTCCCTTTTCTTTCTTCAAAAAAGGGAACAAAAAGAAACCCCTTCATCCCAGCAGCAGCTGCTTGGGTTCGTAAGGTGAAAATAGTTCAGAAGAAGAGGCAAAAAAATCTTAAACACCGGGTTTGTATCTTGAAAAGTTCGTTAGAAGAGGCGTTCGTAAGATGAGGTACCACTGTATATGTTAATAGTGAACTGGGACAAAATGGTCTTAGTGATGGTAGACACACTTGTGACCCTTAGAATGCATTTCTAATAACAGCTAAATATTGTACAGAACTCTCAAACTCCCAAGCCTCTAGTAAAGCTGAGATTGAGGAAGTCACATATCACCCATAGGGGTGAGAAAGTGTTGCTCAACTCTCAGCAGCTTGGGCTTAAGTTGCATCGTATTGATAAACTTCTGGATACTCTGGGTTTCATCCAGGCAGGACAATGACTTTCACACTCCTCAGTGTGTTAAGTTCCTGGGTATTGGACTTGGAGTCAAATCCTCTGTGTATTGCAAGGAGTTTCTGGGTCTTCACATCAACAGAGTAGCTTGATGTCTGGCAGGACATATGAGTTGATGGCATGGGTCATGTTCTTCCCT
The DNA here is from genome assembly GCF_031021105.1 of Erythrolamprus reginae. Classification (NCBI taxonomy): domain Eukaryota; kingdom Metazoa; phylum Chordata; class Lepidosauria; order Squamata; family Dipsadidae; genus Erythrolamprus; species Erythrolamprus reginae. Next base: position 301,798,778 of record NC_091950.1, read on the forward strand.
GAGCTGGTTCTTCGGGTCTTACCCTATCCTTTGGTAGTCCTTGGATGTTGCTTTCTTCCTTGCCTCGTTGTACGATTTCCATTTTACGAAAATTACCTAAGTACTTGTAGCTGGTCTATAGGCCTGCTATGTGGCCCACATCAGCTAGTGCTATGAGCCTTTGGAGGACTTCAGATGAAATCAAGCCCTTGTATTTTTTCTTTCAATAGTTGAGTGTTAACTATAATCTCTACACATTTCTGTAGTTCCACTAGCTGACTAGCTTCTCTTTGATTTGCCTTAATATTAGCTTCCAACATCGTTTTCCAAATGAGAGGCGATATGTATTACAGTTCTTTATTATGTAGCCAAGCATCTATTGGATTATAGCAAATATAGCATATACAGTTTATTGGTATGACTTATGATGTTAGTAGGGAGTGGAGGTGTATATATGTGTGTGTGTGTGTGTGTGTGTGTTTGTGTGTGTGTGTGTGTTGGATTTCTTACAAGACAGAGGCCCCAGGATCAAATCCCGGTAAGGATATGGCTAGCTGATGAGGCCAGAACAAGGCCGAAATAGCGCTATCCTAGTCTCCCTTAATTTTAAATATTCAGCAAAAATATTATATATATAACCCAAACAAACAAATATCAATCTGGAGGGCAGAAACAGAAACCCAATACAAAACAGACACACATAATAAGAAACTCCAAATACTAGAGGTACAGCAAAAACCCAGCCCTCCACAACAACTTATGACCAAAACAGTACATAACATATCAGACAAGATACTCACCACTACAGAAACCAATATTCTTTCAAAAGGATTTAATTTTGCAATAACTCCAAGACGAATACCAACTGAAAATATCATATGTGGAATTGAAACAACTTTACATAAAATCAACCCAGATACTGCTAACAAAATCAGACTCCAAGTCACTAATATTCTGTGCTCTAGTAAACCTCCAAAAAGCAACATACAGCAGGAAGAAAGAGAGGCACTTATCAATCTAAAGAAAAACCAGGATATAATAATTCTCCCAGCTGATAAAGGAAACTCCACTATAGTAATGAACACAGCAGAATACAAAGAAAAAATGACAAATCTACTAAAAAACCCAGCCTACAAACTCCTAAGCACAGATCCTACCACCTACCTAGAAAAAACCACCAAATCTAAAATCAAGGCCTCTCCCATCAGCGAAGAAATCCAGCAAAAAATCATCCCCAGAGAAAAATCTTCCATATGTCCAAAACTCTATGGCCTTCCAAAAATACACAAAGAAGGAATACCTCTCAGGCCAATAGTCAGTTCTATAGGCTCCCCTCTACAAAACCTTGCCAAATTTTTAGCCAAATACCTTCAACCATATACAGAAACTATTACCTCATATGTTCAAAATTCATCCCACTTTATACAAATAATTAAAAAACAAAACCTACAACCCGATGACCTACTTGTAAGTTTCGATGTCGTGTCCCTGTTCACACAAATACCTATTACAGAAGCCTTGACAGCTATCCAAGACAAACACAAACCCCCCAAATATATCCTAGACCTTACCAACCACTGCCTGACCAATACATACTTCATCTATAATGAACAAAGATATAAACAAATAGAGGGAGCCCCCATGGGATCACCTCTATCACCTGTCATAGCCAACCTCTATATGGAATATTTCGAAAATAATGCTTTAGAGCAAGCCAAATACAAACCCAAACTTTGGCTGAGATATGTTGATGATACCTTTGTAATTTGGCCACATGGTAAAGAAAAACTAGACAATTTCCTCACTCATCTCAACAGCCTACACCCCAAAATACAGTTTACTATGGAAACAGAAATCAATGATCAACTTCCCTTTCTAGATGTACTGGTCTATAAAAAACCCAATGGCAGCCTAGGACATACTATCTACCAAAAGAAAACCCATACCAACCGTTATCTAAATGCACACTCACACCACCACCCCGCACAAATCACCTCAGTGGCCAAAACTCTCATCACCAGAACCAAACGCTTAGCTGACCATGAGCACTTAAAAACTGAATTGAACAAACTCAAAGATGTACTAATTTCTAATGGATTCAAAGAGAAAACAATAACAAACCTAATCAATAAAGAGACACCCCCCAAAAAACAAGATCAAGAACAGGACAATGGCACCACCATCCTTCCTTACATCAAAGGCACCACGGATAAAATTAGTAAAATTCTACAAAAACATAACATCAAAACCTCATTTTGCACTAACCAAAAAATATCTAATATCCTAAGGAGCCCCAAAGATAAAATCCAATTAGAATACCAAGGTATCTATGAAATCCCTTGCAAAACATGTGCAGCCACATACATTGGACAAACTAACCGAAGAGTGAGCCAGCGCATGGCAGAACATATGAATGCAGTCAAGAAACAGGAGAAGACCTCCTCCCTTGTCCAGCACATTAAAAAAACAGGGCACGAAATTGACTTTGAAAAAACTAAATTACTCCACAAAACAGAGAATTTATATAAAAGAATCTCTCTAGAAGCTATTGAAATTGAAAAAAGATCTTTTTGTTTAAATAAAAGGGATGATACCTCGCGCCTGCCAGAGATTTGGAAACCAGCCTTAAACAAAATAAACACCTCATTATAATCAATATGTCAATCCTTTAATTATTATGATTTTAGAATTTTATATTTGGAAATCAGACTTAAACAAAACACTTCATAATCTTCATGCCATTCCTTCTATAACCATGATTACACCAACCAATCAGATCACGGAAGCATAGTCACCCAATCTATTTGCTACATTCAAAGCAAATCTCCACCCCCACACTACATGCTAAGAAGAAATGTCAGTTGCTAATATTCATTTGCAAAAACACAAAGATTGGAACTCCAGCCTGATGATGGTGAATGTGATTTCACCGAAACGTCGCATAGACATGCAAAACATTACACAGGGCAAAACCCGAACTCAGAACAATCTACATATATATATATATATATATGTTTTTGTAGATTTTCGCGGATACAGGTATGATGGTCTTGGTATGTTTGGGTTTCTTCCCATGTAGGATTCAGAAATTTCTGGCGATGTTTTGACGAGGTCCCACTCATCATCTTCAGGCTGGTGCTTCTGTCCTTGTTCTAGGATGTTCTGTGTTCGCCCTAGAACAAGGACAGAGGCACCAGCCTGAAGATGATGAGTGGGACCTCGTCAAAACTAAAGCACCTCCTTAGATATTGGAACACTGATATCATGTCATTCCCAGTCCTTCTTTTCGTTAAATAGATACTGTATATCCAATTCCTGCAACTGTTCTTCATATGTTTTAGCCTCCCATCTTCTAATAATATTTGTTGCTCTTCTCTGCATTCTTTTTAGAATCTCAACATCTTTTTTACATCATGGTGACCAAAACTGGGTGCAGTATTCTAAGTGTGATTTTACCAAGGCATTATAAAGTGTTACAAACACTTCATGTAATGTTCATTCTATTCCTCTGTTAATGCAGCATATGACTGTCTTGGCTTTTTTGGCAGCTGCATCACGCTGCTGGCCATATTGTGGAACAAATTGATCCTGAATTTGACATGAACATCTCCTTATTAGCAAGCAAATAAAATCACATTTATTCAGATCTATCATGTGCTAGTGTTTTACTGTCTAGTATTTATATTGCTTATTGCTAATTATTTTTAAATTATTACCTTTACTGATTTTACTAAGGTCCTGTAGCTATTAAGATAGGAATTTTGAACAGTTTATAATTTTTGAAATTATATGTAACCTCATGGCATCATGATCTCAGGAACAAAATGACCCTGTGGCTTAGGAATACTTGCCTTTCATTTATAAAGTTGTTCACTTTTATAGAAATAACCATAACCATGAACATAAATGGACGATTACCATAATATTTCTTGGTATATCCAAGAGACATTAAAATTTAAGTAAAACCTAGATTTTAAATAGTTGCATATTTTTCTATTTTAGAAATGTGAGCACTAATTGTATGATTGCACAAAAAGACAAGAACCCCCCCCCCCCCCAGCCGTATTGGTGACACAGGGCAAATAGAAACTATCTGATAGAACAGTATGTGTACCTGAAATCATAAAATAATATCTAGGTTTCGGAACTCCATGACTTGTGCATCAAGCAATGCAATGCATTAAAGTTCCCCCCCCCCCCAAAAAAGGCCATCACTGATTCTTTATATGTAATAAGCAGGCACCTTGGAGAATAGAATGCTACATCATTGGCAATATGATTACAGAAAGCTGATAGCTCAAAACAAAACAAAGAAAACTAGTGCATTAACATCAAAGCCCATCAAACTGTGATTGCAATAACTGAAGGATGATCAGATCTGGACTACAAAAACCTGGATAACCCCTGGATCATGGCAAAGAAAACACTCTGTTCTGCCACCACAAGTGATCACCTGGATTTTGTAGCCGAATTCTGCCTAATAAAAGTCAGTACATCTAGCCTAGAGATATTACCTTAGCTGTTTTTTTCCAAGCATGACTGAAATAGCATGCTTTGCAGATTTTGTGGCCTTTTAAAACACTTAAAGACACCTGGAATATGTGCCTCTCTTCATTGATTGATTCAAATTAAGTATCTAGACATTTCTCCCTAATAATTGGCTGATTTACATAGTTGATTTACACTGTTGTTGTTGATTTACATAGTTGGCTGATTTACACTGGTCTACACATGGCTTGTTATCTCCTTACTTGCCAATTGTTAGTGTGATGAATTGCTGACATCCTGTGTCATTTGAGGTCTGATATCCTACTTTGAAGAATGATCGTTGTCACATTACAGAGATGAGCCAAGGCTGGCTAGCTTTGGATCAATCTTTTCCCTTGCTCTCTTTTTATCATGTTTAAAACAGAAAGTAGGTAAACTATCACACAAAGCTGTTGTGAAGATAAATACAATTAGAAAGGTCATGACATGCCTTGTAGGAGAGCTCCAAAGCTAAATAAATTGAAGGTACGACGGAAAGAAAAATGAGAGAGTGAGAGAGAGAGAATCTTTTAATATATCAATTCCAATGGAAGATGATTTCATTGAAACTTAAACCCCGTACAAGTATGGGGCTGACACATATTAACCTTCCCATTATCCTGGAATAATGAGCCACTTGTAGGTTTCCGATAGAAATAATCTAGTTACTGCAGGTCAAACAAAACATGTCATTGTGTGCAAGTTTATTTGCTAGATTCTATTGTCTTGGAAGAGAATGTACTGTATGTACCTAAAGAAGCATGGCATTATTTTGTATAAAAGTGATAAGCCCTCGGTTGAGTTTAACTGGGACATTGATATCATTCCTGTTCTGTCCTCTCCTACTTTCTTTAGTGTGATGATGAGACAGTCAGCTACAGTACATGATGAAAATGCAGGCATTATTCATTCTAAGCACAATATCTATTTATAGTCTTAAAAACACAATGAGGCTGTGCAGAGTGAGTCGTGCCTGTCAGACTGCAAGAGGGATCGCGGTCTGATTTTATGTATTCATTTAAAAAAAAACTTTCACAAGCTACCAGAATGCCAATAAACAGAATTACAGTGGTGGCTTGAAAGATTACAGTAATGAGTCTTTACTTTTAAATCATTACACGACAAATTATGGTGTGATTTATTTTTTTCTTACTCCTTGTTTTGCTGGAATTAAACAAGGAACTTAATCAAACATTCTGTTTTGGGCATGCCACTTACCTCTACTTGTATATGCATATGAACACACTCACACAGAGAGAGAGAGAGAGAGAGAGAGAGAGAGAGAGAGAGAGAGAGAGAGAGAGAGAGAGAGAAGCATATAGACAAAATAAATAAACAAACAACTAAACAAACAACTAAATAATAAATAATAAATAATAAATAATAAATAGTAAATAGTAAATAGTAAATAGTAAATAGTAAATAGTAAATAGTAAATAGTAAATAGTAAATAATAAATAATAAATAATAAATAATAAATAATAAATAATAAATAATAAATAATAAATAATAAATAATAAATAATAAATAATAAATAATAAATAATAAATAATAAATAATAAATAATAAATAATAAATAATAAATAATAAATAATAAATAATAAATAATAAATAATAAATAATAAATAATAAATAATAAATAATAAATAATAAATAATAAATAATAAATAATAAATAATAAATAATAAATAATAAATAATAAAATAATAAAATAATAAATAATAAAATAATAAATAATAAATAATAAATACTTTATTGCCATTGTATCTATATATTCAGTATACCCATACAACAAAATTCACATGACGCCTAAAGACCAGTCCCAAAAAACATAACAATCCCCAAAAAACATCCTCCACCCACCACAAAGTCCCCATTCTGAACCACCCAAACATCTACACAACAGACCAAGTTACAACCAACCAAACAGGCAACAAGTGATCAAAATAGAGAGCGGTCTATCAAATCCTGCACCTGCTAATAGCGGTGTCGCCCAAGGCAGCATTTTAGGGCCAACGCTATTTATACTTTACATACAGTATATGACCTTTGCAATCATATTAAAAGCAAATGTGTTCTCTTCGCTGATTATGTATCATGTTTTCCCCCAAATAAGACCCTGTCTTATACACGGGTTTTGGGGTTTTGGGGAACCCTGAAATATGCGCTTGACCTTATTTTCAAGGAGTTCTTATTATTTTTGGGCACATGGAGCAAGATAGGTTTCCTCTTGCCGTCTTACCTGATTTCCAGCTCTGTCTCCCGAATCCTAACCTGAGAAAATTGCAGGGACCAGATGCACATGCATTTAAATATTTTCGGGGAGGACTTATTTTGGGGGAGGGCTTATTTTTGGAGGAGTGCTTATTTTTTGGGGGGGTTATTTTTGGGGAGGGTTTATTATCCAGGAAGGTCTGGAGAAGGTTTGGGGAAACATGGCAAAATATCTATCTATCTATCTATCTATCTATCTATCTATCTATCTATCTATCTATCTATCTATCTATCTAATTTATATGCTGCCCAACTCCCAAAGGACTCTGGGTGGTTTACAGGAAATAAAAATAATTTCTAAAACAATAAAAACATTCATTAATAACCCAAATTAAAACACAAATACTCAAACTAATATTCCTCAGTCAATGGTCCCAGGCCTGCAGGAACAGCCAGGTCTTTACAGCAACTTGTCTTCAGTTGCCAGATGTTAAACGTTGATTTGAATGCAAAGCAATAATAACAATAATAGTAATTACCCCATTGTCAACATATAACTAAATGAGCAGAAGAATGATTTTCTTATACACAGTGCACATTCTACCAAAGTATATAAATTAATCTATTTGTTTAAACATTTGGTTTAGTTTAGCATTGTTTTACTAAAATCTTCTTTGTGAACTAAAGTATTTTTTAATTATTGTAATTTCCCCAGATTTCTGAATATCCCTTCACATCCTTTCCAGATGCTCTTCATTTCCCATCTGTTGATGGGAGGAGAAAAGCCCATTCAAGTGGTAAGTCTCTGAGACTAATACAAGTGCTTTACCAAGAGTCTATTTTTAGTCTGACAATATGATTCAAATGGCAGCTTTCCAAAAGAGTCTAGGAATACTGAAAGTGCACTCTCAGAATAGTATTGAATCAACTTTAGACATTTGTTTTAAATATTCAGTTTCATCCAAGATATGAACTAGCAAGTAGTTGGGAAAAAAACCCACTCTCATAAAATTAAGACAGCAATGCAGAGCAAAGTAGTTAAAGTATGCCAAATTAAAAGAACTGAAACAGTGAAGGGCTGCAAATTTTTTTACTACCAGCGTGGGTGTGGTTTATTTTGTGGGTGTGGCTTGCCAGCCATATGACCAGGTGGGAGTGATGATCATGTGACCGGGGGTTGCTTAAAGGTCATGTGACTGGCTTAAAGGTGACCATCTTGATGTCACTCATGTCAAGGGTTTGGGTTAGGGTGCCTGGCCTCTCCTCACCTCAAAGAGATGTAATTTCCGTATCTATTTACTATTACTGAACATCCAAAAATACGATTTAATTCTATGTATATATGCCATATGTGTTAATATACTATATATTACACACAGGCACACAAAAATATACATTATCTACTATATAAACTGTACGTTAGGTACACAGAGAGAGAGAGAGAGAGAGAGAGCTCTTCTAAAATTATACACATTCAATCTCATTTACTGCAATAGGAAAAGCATACCTAGAGCCCAGAAAGGAAAAAAAGAAAAAAAAATCAAAATATTTCTACCAGTTCTACGTATCTGAACAAAATTTTTCTACCAGTTCTGCGTACCTATAGGAACCCATCACTGAACTGAAATATGGAATAACACTTAGCTCACCTCACATCCTCCTGGAATGTTAGGTTGAATGTTATATTAATTTAAATATTACATACACACGTGTGCATACCTCAAAATAATTATATATTCCGGTAAGAATAAAGATATGTCAATCAAATGTATCCAACAAAATCAGATTCCTCTTTATGAAGGGCATTAAACTAACATTCAGGTGTGTTGAATGTTTGCAGTCAGCAAGGTTGATCATAATTCTAAAGGCCAAATATATTTCTGTCAAATGTTTCAGCAGCCTGATTGTTTTGAGTCCTGGTGAAGAAATTCAGTTGTGCATGATTACATGGATTCCATTATGGATAATCAAGCTCAGGCCTTCACAACATGCAGTCTTGTGTGTCACATTTTAAAAAGTCAATACATTCAGTGTTGTCAAGTGTTGCACCTGCCAGGAAGGATCCATCACTGCTGTTGTTGCCCTGATAGGAACATCTGCCAAGACATGCTGCCAAGCACCTCCAAGCTTTTGCCAGTTCCCTACTTCCTCTATTTTGCCAGTTCATTCCATACCATGGCGTTCCTAGTTACTGAACAGCTCATCAATGCATCATTATTCCTTTGTGCCCCGTGATCATTTATAAGATATTCAGGCCTGCTCTAAATGTTGAAGAGCTAGATAGCAAGTATTTAGGGCCAGGGATCTTTTTGCTGTCATTTTAGAAAATATACAGTTGTGCTAATTACATAGAAACATAGAAGACTGATGGCAGAAAAAGACCTCATGATCCATCTAGTCTGCCCTTATACTACTTTCTGTATTTTATCTTAGGATGTATCTATGTTTATCCCAGGCATGTTTAAATTCAGTTACTGTAGATTTACCACCACGTCTGCTGGAAGTTTGTTCCAATTATCTGCTACTCTTTCAGTAAAATAATATTTTCTCACGTTGCTTTTGATCTTTCCCCCAACTAACTTCAGATTGTGTCCCCTTGTTCTTGTGTTCACTTTCCTATTAAAAACATTTCCCTCCTGAACTTTATTTAACCCTTTAACATATTTAAATGTTTCAATCATGTCCCCCCTTTTACTTCTGTCCTCCAGACTATACAGATTGAGTTCATTAAGTCTTTCCTGATATGTTTTATACTTAAGATCTTCCACCATTCTTGTAGCCCGTCTTTGGACCCGTTCAATTTTGTCAATAGTATTCCAAATGTGGTCTTACCAGCACATTTGGAATACTATTGGAATACACAGTATTCCAAATGTGGTCTCACCAGCACTCTATATAGCGGGATCATAATCTCCCTCTTCCTGCTTGTTATACCTTTAGCTATGCAGCCAAGCATCCTACTTGCTTTCCCTACCGCCGGACTGCACTGTTCACCCATTAGATGAATTAGTCTGCAATTTCTATTCAAAAATTATTGAGAGTTTCTACCATTTTGCAATAACAACTGTGCCGGATAATACATTAAGAATCGTGGCCCAGACTTTGTGGGGAAGATGGGTGGTTTCTAATTGAGATAAATAAATAAATCTCAATCTAATGCTGCAACTTCTGACAATCAAAACTGCAAGATTTATATCATCCACAATGATTTATAATGGTTAATAAGAAAACTCTGCAACTCTGATGAATTGTCCTACAGAACTATCCTAGAGATTGTAGACAATGTCTTTAAAACTCATCTTATACAATTTAAACTGTATGGGAACTTTTGGCAGATTCTGTTGTGGTCTGCCAGCAGTCTGCAGAGCTGGCAGCAGAGTCGGACAGCGAGGAGGCTGAGGATGGGCCTGCCTGGAGTCTGGAGAAGGCTTGATGCCAGAGGCAGTGATTCAGCCAGGGCCATCTGGGAGTTCTGTGCTGAATCCAAAGCCTCCAGAGGCTGACATGAGCGAGGCAGAGGAACAAGGGGAGCCTATTCCCAATGCTTGTATGCAAAGAGCTGCCAGAAGGCAAGAACAGTTATGAAGGAAAAAAACTACTCTGGAGTACGTCTTGGAGATGATTGCCCCCTCCCATGTGACATAAAAGAGGGGCAAATGGATGTGCTCATTGCAGGAAGCAACTTGGTTCAATTCTGGTCAGTGTAACTCAACAGCTCCATTCTGACTCCATATTCTGTTTGACAGTGTGTCAAGAGAGATAAAGGTTGGTGCTTATCAGCCTTCTTCTGAAAGACTGTGGGAAACTTCTGTTGGACTAATTAACATTGTTTGGGACTTAATATGGCTGTGAATGAACATAATTCACAGCCATTGAAATAAAAAAGAGGGGTTTGGGATTACATTTTTGTTTTATGATTTATCAGGAAGCCTAGGTCAGAACAGATTCATTTGAAATGCATATATGAAGGTACACTAATGGTTTGTGATCTGTCTAAGATCAGAGGTTTCTCCAAAATGCAGTACTAGACCACAGGGAAGGACTACCAAAATTTTTACTACCACACTGTGGTTGTGGCTGATAATGATAATGATAATGATAATGATAATGATAATGATAATGATAATTTATTAGATTTGTATGCCCTCCCTCTCTGAGGACTCGGAGCAGCTCTCAACACGACAATACACAATACAGTGTTCCCTCGATTTTCGCGGGTTCGAACTTCACGAATAGCCTATACCACGGTTTTTCAAAAAATATTAATTAAAAAATACTTCACATTTTTTTCCTATACCACATTTTTTCCCACCTGATGAAGTCATACATCATCGCCAAACTAATAATTTTTGCAAATAAATAACAAAAATAATAATAATTGTTAATAAATAATTATGTTTATTAATATTAGGATCACTAAGTGTCTTATTCAATGGTGAGTACCAGTAATAATGGTGAGTAAATGGTTGTTAAGGGAATGGTAAATGGTAATTTAGGGGTTTAAAGTGTTAAGGGAAGGCTTGTGATACTGTCCATAGCCAAAAATGGTGTATTTACTTCTGCATCTCTACTTCGCAGAAATTCAACTTTCGCGGGCGGTCTCGGAACACATCCCCCACGGAAATCGAGGGAACACTGTATACAAATCTAATAGTTAAAAAACAATTAAAAAAAACCTTATAAAAATAATCATACAGCTCAAACAAACCATACATAAATTATAATAGCTAAGGGGTATATTAATTTCCCCATGCCTGGTGACATAGATGAGTTTTCAGGAGTTTAGGAAAGGCAGGGAGTTTTCAGGAGTTTAGGAAAGGCAGGGAGTTTTCAGGAGTTTACGAAAGGCAGGGACTCCTAATCTCTGGGGGGAATTGGTTCTAGAGGGCTGGGGCTGCCACAGAGAAGGCTCTTCCTCTGGTCCCCTCCAGACAACATTGTTTAGTTAACGGGACTTGGAGAAGGCCAACTCTGTTATGCAGGACGGCCTGCATTTTCTTTCAACATCTTTCAGTGCAAATTGGGTGCTCCGGCATGGAGCTCCATTTTTGCTATCCCACTGCACTCTGCAGCAGCCCACCTGCTAGACCATCAGATTAAGGTAGTGAATGAAAATATTTGGGATGGGGGAGAAATGACAGAGTGCCTTTAGTCCTCGGAGAGGGGTGGCATACAAATCCAATAAATGAATGAATGAATGAATGAATGAATGAATGAATGAACGGACGGATGAAAGAACAAACAAACAAACAAACAAACAAACAAACAGACAGACAAATAAATATTTCTTTTCTACTTCCTTCTCAATTTCTCTTCAGATAAAAATATATATATTTGGCTACTAACTTATTTTCTTAAAAGGAGTAGAGGAGACTAAAAGTTGGAGAGTCAAGAGGAAGTCCTTCTACTTCCTGAAGCCTTTTCAAAGTTACTTTGAGAGACAAGGGCTGTTGCCAATCAACTTGCAACCCTCCGCAATAGAATCCTTTCTGCACTCACTTCTTAAAAATAATCTGAATCCCCTTCCACAAACTTCCATTGAGATTAAGATTTGCAATATTTATGTTTTTTGTGGGATCATCCAATTCATTTTGTATTTCCTTCTTGAGATGTCATTGCCTAGGTGATTTGCATAAAATTGCAATAAACAACCCCAGCATGAGCAATATTCTTACCTCTGTGCATTAAAATCATGAATAGTTAGTAAACAGAAGATAATCAGAACTGATATTTAATTATACATCAAAAAGGCAATGGCAGAAGGAGTTGAAATCCTTTTGTTTGTACAGAAACAAAATTGGAGTTTATCCCTTTTTAAGTTTTGTAATGTTCACGAAACAATATAGTCATCAATGTAAAATTTGGGTTCCTTATTAACAAAAATAAAGTAAAATAAAGTAAAATTGCATTGACTGCATTTGAAATGAGGACACATGAAGACATGATACCACTAGATAAAATGAAGCCTGATGTAGTCCTAATTAAATTGTTAAGAATGCCATTTGTAAGTATTCCATGAAAGTTCATCTTCAAATCTAATTTTCTTCCCTGGTGCACTCTTTTCCTAAGTAATACATTTTGCCTTTGTAAAAAAGAGACCCTACTAACCAACTGACAGAAATAATTATAGTTTATGTCTTTAGATATAAAGTACTAGTAGAGAAATGTCAATGTAAATGAGATGATGTAAGTGACCTTGCTAATGCTTGCATACTTACAGCTAAATAGGGTGAGATTTATTCAAGTCCCTTATATAAGTGATTCTTTTCAACCTCTTAGGAAGAATAGAAAACAGCCACATGGCTGGACCAATCAAGTTACAGAGGACAAGGAAATTATAATATGGTGGCTGTACGGCATTTACCATATGCTTAAAGAAACATGCCTTCTTATTTTAGCTGTTTTTGTCTGTCTGTCTGTCTCTCTGTCTTGTATGTCTTTTTTAATGGAAAAACTTAATAAAGACTATATTAAAAAAAGAAACATGGCTTCTCTGACCAAGTTGATGTAAAAAGACACAGAATATTCAACACTGACCCTACCATAATGCCCTGGAAGGATGCTGGGTGTAATTTAATTTAATTTAATTTAATTTAATTTAATTTAGTTTAGTTTAGTTTAGTTTAGTTTAGTTTAGTTTAGTTTAGTTTAGTTTAGTTTAGTTTAGTTTAGTTTAGTTAAGTTTAGTTAAGTTTAATTTTTAAATTAAATTTAATTATTTAATTTAATTTAATTTACTTCTATGCCGCCCAATCCCATAGAACTCAGGGCAGTTTACAACAATACAGAACAATACAATAATACAATAATAAAAAGAAGTCAAATATTAATAATAATTATAAAACTCCCGTCAACAAACCAAATAGCATCTGAGAAATAAAATCACATTCCACTCCTGTGCTCTCACACAAGGTTCGATTTATTATCTTTGCCATGTTGAATTCGTGATCCGTCATTCCAACACTAAATTATCTTCAGTTCCCCATCCAGGTTAAGGTTCATCTTAAATCCCCCACACCCACAAGTGCAATCACGTGGACCAATCCGATGAAGGGATTCACTGGCTTCTTTATTTGTTCCGTTGACCTTGGACTCTGTGTAAGGAATGTGTGGTGGTATCAATCTCTCTCTCTCTCTCTCTCACTGCTCCAGTTTCCCTATCGCTGCTAGCTGTGGCAGGCCCAAAGCCTCTAACTTCACATAATGGCTTTGGGCCTGACAATCCCAGTATACACCCATACTAAAATAACCCCCTATAAAATCCCTAAATCCAATCTAACAACAACATATGTACCAATCGAACATGATTCGGGCGTGCCTGGTATTAAGATTCATGGCCCCCAGGCCTGTCGGCAAAGCCAGGTCTTGACAGCTTTTCGAAAGGCCAGTAGAGTGGGAGCACTGTGAACATTGGGGGTGGGGAGTTGGTTCCATAGAGGTGGGGCGGATACAGAAAAGGCTCTCCCCTGCAGTCCTGCCAACCTACATTGTTTAGTCGACAGGCCCCAGAGAAGGCTGATTCTGTGTGATCTAATAGGTCTCCGGGAGGTAAGCCTTGTGAATAATGGAAAATAGCTGAAACCGCACAGATATTTGCTTCTATTGTTTTAATCCTGATGGTCAGCCTTATTCCAGATACAGTTTTAGAAAACATTGCTTTGGAATATTTTGGTGAAACGACCCTTCTGTGTTTCCACTCACAAATTGGCAGAAGAATTTGGAGAAACCAGGGGTGGGCAGCAGGCAGGACGGGGTGGAACACAGAAATGAAGCTGCATGCACAGCTCCAGATGACTGGTGGCAGTCACTTCCTGGATTACTGGTCTCGGCTTGGCTCTCCTTTTTCCCCCTGCTGCTGCTGCTTTTTTCCTCTTTCCTCCTTCCTGGCCTCAGATGACCTTCCCTCTCTCCTGCCTGGCTCCCCTCCAGCCTCATGCAACCACTTCTAGAGGCCAGGAAGGAGGAAAGAGGAAAAAAGTGGGAAACACGAAGCAAATTATCACCCCAGCAAGCGACACTGGTGAGGTTATAAATTGAGGACTTAACAGTTGACTTGAACAATGATGGTCGTTCAAGCCACTCCCACCTGGTCACATAGCTAGCAAGCCACACCCACAAAATAAGCCACACCCACAGTGTGGCAGTAAAAATTTTGGCTGCCCATTACTGGGAGAAACCATTTGCAGGCACAGCATTCTAGGTACAGATGCCATACAATAGAACAAAGTAGGCTACTTGGAGAACAGGTAAATGCAAATTTAACTGAAATGACTTGAAAATGGCCACTTGGCTTGTGTTTCTTTGTCAAGCACAAGTTTGTTCTTATAGATAAAGCTACCTGCAACTCTTGGCTCAACTTTCAGAAGTTCTCCACTTAAATGTAAACTAGTAGAGGCAATCAGTTTGTATTATCAAGTGCAAAGAGCACACACACACACACACACACAATTTTCTTGGCAATAAAAAAATGAGAAGAGGATAGCTTGTGTTGGGGGATTAAGGAAGAGGAGAAGCTATCATGATAAAAAGAAGAGGGTTTAGAATGTGGAATATGAGGGTTTATGACAATTCGCCATAGCCAACTTGCCATGGCCAACACATTATGGCCAACTCATCCACAGTCAATTCACCCTGGCCAATTTGCCATGACCTACTCACTGCAGGACAAGAATTACAATAATGTAAAAGAAATGGTGGAATAGTATCATTAAAAAAGGATGCAAAAGGAGGGACAGAATGAAATGTGAATGGCAAAAATTATTTTAATTTTAATTTATTTTAAATAATAGAATTATCCATTTGTCACACAATCAGTTGTCTCAGGGTGAGCTAGCCTTGGCAATGTATCCTGCACCAAGTTGCTCTTGGTGAATTGGCCACAGAGAGTTTGCTGCAGGAAATTGGCAGTGGCAAGTGTCCCATTCCTGAATATAATGTTTAAACACCCGGAATTAATAATACGAACCAACAGCAGGATTGGTTACAAAAAGGTAGAAAAAATAACAATTTTTAACATTTTATGGAGAGTTCAGACTAAAGTGCCCATAGAGTTCTTAAAAAAAAATAACATTGCCATCCATGCTAAATTTGCAGTCTGGAGCAGATTTAAAATATTAAATCACAAAGAGTGTGCCTGATTTTAAATTATGAAAGGCATTTCTGAAATTCACACTTCTAAAGAAAGACTTGGCCAAAGCCGCCTTTGATCTCTCTTCCTACACTTTTTCCAGTCATGTTATAGAGCTAACTTTGCTTTTGGGTATTAATAACTTTCGAAATTCTTTGAAGTATTAATTCTTTGCCTTAGAGCTTATTTCGCACAATGACTATAGAAGTACTTTAGTTTTAACTGTAGGTTAAACATTTCATCTTATATTCTCTTACTGTCATGGATTTTATTCTGACAATATCTGTTTCCTTCAATTGAGTACTAATGTTTATTTCATAGGGAATAAAATTTGGGCTTCTCAAATAATAAGAAGTATTCCCAACTTCCACCAATCTATAAGCAATCAATGCTTGCCACTTCCTTATGGAAAATTATATCCATTTGATTAAAATAAGCCTATAAATTATTTCAAAATAAAATTTAAAAAAAACCAAGTTATTAAAAGAGGGCTCTATAGATGGAAGGGTTATTCCATCTTGTCATATAGAACCATATGGCTCTATATGACAAGCTACCTATTGCATCCTGGAATGAAATGAAATGAAGGGGAAAGGGGGGAGGAGGCAAACCACAATGAAGAAATCACTAGAAGTCATTTTAAATTTATGTAAACACTTGCATAATTTGATCTGTAATACTAACCCTAAAGAGACTGCTGTAGACAAAACAGGGGCAATTAAGACAAAGCAGTACAAATCAACCATATTTTCTAACTGCATCCATCTTGTCCAAATTCATCTCATGCAATTTCAACCAGAGTGTAATGGAACATGAAAGTAAATAGAACCATATTTGACAGCTGAGTGTATGACAACCTGCTTGCCTTGCTATCACAAACCTCTGCTATTAAATAGCAATAGATTTTGGTGGGCAAGCTTGTGCATGTATGGGTACTATGCATTTATGGACTCATTGAATATATTATGCTCCACATATGGGGCTGCGAGAGTAGCCAAAGGCAGCCCCAGAAAGATTTATGTGAACTAGAACTATATTCTGTTTTGCAATCTATCATAGTAATGAGTCAACAATGCACGTTCAGGAGTGAAGAGACATTGGTTTGGTTTGGCTTTTTTCATCTGACTTGTAAAAAGGAAAACAGGTATACTGTTTACAGAAACAACTTAAAATACAGTTGGAATCAAAGACAGCAACAACAGATTGGAAAAATGGAATCTCAGAATGCTTATAAAAATAGAAATGTCTGGAAAATAGTTCTGCAAAAAAGAAGGCTAGTTCCAAATGGATTTTTCCAGGAGAGAGAAATATATAAATATATAAACATATAAACCATACTCTAATTTAGAAAATATTTCCCCTTTCTTTAGTCATCTCCTCTGATGATCAGTAGCTCTATCATTTTAGCAAAGAAGTACAGTATCGGGCTTAGCTTCAGTGGTGAAATCCATTTTTTTTACTACTGGTTCGGTGGGCATGGCTTGGTGGCATGGCAGTGGAAGGATACTGCAAAATTTCCATTCCCACCCCACTCCAGGGGAAGGATACTGCAAAATCCTCATTCCCGCCCCATTCTGGGATCAGCCAGAGGTGGTATTTGCAGGTTCTCTGGACTACTCAAAATTTCCACTACTGGTTCTTCGAACTACTCAAAATTTCTGCTACCAGTTCTCCAGAACCTGTCAGGACCTGCTGGATTTCACCTCTGCTTTGCTTCCTCTCCTCTTCATATGCAGACAAAGTGCCAGGATTCTAGTACAGTGGTACCTCTACCTACGAATGCCTCTACTTATGAACTTTTCTTGATAAGAACCGGGTGTTCAATTTTTTTTTGCTTCTTCTCAAGGACCATTTTCCACCTACAAACCTGAGCCTCTGAAACTGTAACTGGAAAAGGCAGGGAGAAGTCTCTGTGGGGCCTCTCTAGAAATCTCCTGGGAGGAAACAAGGCTGGAAAAGGCGGGGAGAAGCTTACGTGGAGCCTCTCTAGGAATCTCCTGGGAGGAAATAGGCCCTCCACCCACTCTGTGTTTCCCCAATTGCATGCATTATTTGCTTTTACATTGATTCCTATGGGAAAAATTGCTTATTCTTACAAACTTTTCTACTTAAGAACCTGATCATGGAATGAATTAAGTTCATAAGCAGAGGTACCACTGTACAGCTATTGCTGCAAATTTAGGAAATAGGAGTCCACATAACTAGAGACCCAGACTTCAGTTGACCCAGCATAAGAGAAAGAATTGGCTTAGTTTAAATTGGGAAATACCCCCATTTACACCTGTTTCTTTTGATTGACAATAATTCTCTAGTATTTTGCTTTTTTCCTTTAACCTGAAATATCAGGACTTGTAACAGGAGCCTTTAGCATATAAAACGGGTATGTTCTGCCACTTAGCTGTGATTCCCCTCTCTCAATGGTAGCATATTTTTCTTTTTCTTTTATTTTTATTTTTAAGGAATGTACCAGTATATGGCTTTACTTTTGCCTTGGTAAAATTTCATTTTAGTCCCATATGCAAACATGCAGTGGAAAATGAGGCATATATTTAATATAAAGTGCAGTTAGTTGCCAAGTTTTGTTATGAACCAGGTTTGCCCAGCTATTAATTATCTGCATAGTAAATTATTCATATTACTATAGTGCCCAAAGGTTCCAAAATGATCAAAGCCTCATTGTGCAATTCACCATACATACAACAAATCATAATGGGAGGCTTGGCTTTCTTCAAAGATAACCCAGAGGGATGTTTACAAAGGCACTTGAGCACTGGGCTTTGAAATTCTCTTTGTTTCTTGGAGAATACACCAGAAAGAAACAAAAGCCAGGGATAAAGAAACCAATATCAACCTGCTTTTAAACTGTTTCTAAAACCCAATGCAATCAAATATATTTCCCTTTGTTGATAAAGGGCAAATATATCTAGGGTTCAATTCATCTGTCATGTACTTCAGACAAAGAAAGAATATGCGAGGATCTCAATACATAAAACAATAAAAAATGTGCAGCGAAGTACATTTTAGAGACAGGGAGTTTTAGAATTTGCAGAGAGGAAGAATAACATGCCCTACTACAGAACTGGTGAAGCCAACCTGAGGTTCAATGTAGACATCCATGTCTCCCAACCCCAGTACTGTTAGCAAACTAGTAAACCCCAGGGATATTTTGCATGGTTTTCTGGGTATTGTGAAATATGATGTCCCATATCTTTGCTGTGAACATCTACAAAAAATCAGCTACAAAGGTTATGCTTCCCTTTTTCAGAGTTGGCAAGTTAAAAAAAAAACCACCAGTAAACTTTAGCAATACACTCTGAACTAATCAGGTCATGCCTTTTACTACACTGTCCGACATTACTGGGTGTCAAGTGGCTCAAGCTTTTAGGAATAAGCATCACCAGCATCAGCCAAATCAAGGGGGATGAGCAAGATCAACTGCTGGTGAATTTTGAAGATGTGTTCAATGGAAACCTAGGTAAATATACTGCTCAAAAAAATAAAGGGAACACTCAAATAATATATCCTAGATCTGAATGAATAAATTATTCTCATTGAATACTTTGTTCTGTACAAAGTTGAATGTGCACAACAGCATGTGAAATTGATTGTCAATCAGTGTTGCTTCCTAAGCAGACAGTTTGATTTCACAAATGTTTGATTTACTTGGAGTTATATTGTGTTCTTTAAGTGTTCCCTTTATTTTTTTGAGCAGTGTATATAGTGGTACATACTTAAGAACACCTCTACTTAAGAACTTTTCTAGATAAGAACCGGGTGTTCAAGATTTTTTTGCCTCTTCTTAAGAACATTTTCTACTTAAGAACCGGAGCCTGGAAAAATTTCCCAGGAACTTTGAGAGCGGCATGAAGGCCCGGCCAGTGTCCTGATATTCCCCCTTTAATCCCAGCCATCTCGAGCTTTTCTGGGCTGCCAAAGGAGCCTTTTGGTGGTGCTTAGGAAGGCTTTGGCAGCCTGGAGTGAACAGAGCATTTTCCTTTCTCTGGGTGCTTGGAGAGGGAATAAACCGCTTTGCTGTGGTGACTCCCTCACGCTACCTTTCAAACACCCAATGCAAGGTTGCCTCCTGGAGCCTCTAGGTGCAGAAAGGCAAAAGGGGGCACTTTGCCCCAGCCGAATCAACTTGGCTTCAGCCAAACTGAGGAGTCACTACAGTGAAGGAAAGGCGCTGGCTACAAAGTGAGTGAGCGAGAGAAGATGGGAGCCCTTCAGCATGGGAAGGAAGAGGAAGCAGGTAGCAGCAGCCACCTTTCAGTCAAAAGAGTGGGGTTTCCCCCCTCTTACCTGCCTGGGTTTCTCTGTCTGTCACAGTGTATGGGAGGCAGCCCCACGCCGGGTATATAGGAGGCACGTGTTCTTCCTCACCATCTCAGACTCCCTCTTTTTTTTTTAACCTTAAAGTTTTGGATTTTTTTTATTCCCCTCACCTCACCTTCTTCCTTCTGCAGTGACTGTCCTCCTTTTCTTCCTCGTCCCAACCAAATTCCAAGCTTTTATTTCTTTCCTAATGGGTTTGCAAACATTGTTTGCTTTTACATTGATTCCTGTGGGAAAAATTGCTTCTACTTACAAACTTTTCTACTTAATTCATAGAATGAATTAAATTCTTAAGTAGAGTACCACTGTATAGGCAAACCCATTTCATTTAACCTAGACCCCAGCATCACTTCTATAAGGCTAAAGCCTTGGAGGGTTCCATTTGCTCTGCGGCCCAAGATACTAGAGCAACTGGATAAACTTATTGCCCAAGGGGTCCTAGAACCATTTGATCATGCCACAAGGGAGACCTGAATAAAGCCAGATGGGTCTATCCACATCTACAATCAATAAAGCATTGCAACAAAGTGCATAGCTGATATCAGTGCAACTTCTACTACATTGGGGACCAGCCAAATATTTGCAAAATTGGACTTGGACTAGGCCTATCAACAATTACCAGTGGACGCTGCCACTGCAGAGGCCTAAACTATTGTGACACATGGGGGGGGCAGTCAAATGCAAACGCCTGCAGTTTGAAGTAAACGCAGCCCCAGGGCTTTTCCAAAACATGATGGAGAACTTCCTACAGGGACTTCAAAGAGTGGTCCCTTACTTCGATGATGTCTCTATCTAGGGAAAATCCCAAGAACAACTCATGGGCTGATTAAGAGAAACCTTGGAAAAGTTTCAAAAAAGGAGACTCAACGTAAAAAAAGGAAAAGTGTAAAATAGGCATTAAAAAAGTTTGGGGTTTCTTACGAATGGGTCCGACATCCACCCCATGGGCAGTAAAGTAAGACCCATCAGACAAGCTCCAACCACAAAGAATAAAACAGAGTTGCAAGCCTTTTTAGAATTACTGAATTTTTACAGTATTTTTTTAAAGGAAGACAACTGTTGTTGAATCACTCCACAGACTATTG
This sequence comes from Erythrolamprus reginae, assembly GCF_031021105.1. Lineage (NCBI taxonomy): Eukaryota > Metazoa > Chordata > Lepidosauria > Squamata > Dipsadidae > Erythrolamprus > Erythrolamprus reginae. Next base: position 301,820,045 of record NC_091950.1, read on the forward strand.
GGGATGATGACCACATGGACATGGGGACAAAGAGAAGACAATGTGTATGTAGCTGTTAAAGATCTGCTCTCATCCCACAGTATCCTAACACAATATAAAATGTAGACATAATGGTATGAAATCTGCATGTAGGAAGAACATTTCTGAGATGATAACATTGTGAAATTTTGGACTAAGAAGTACAGGAATTTTAAGTCATGTTTTTTCCAATTCTGACCTCTTAACCAAATTTCTATTGAAGGTACTTTACAATTCCAATCCCCTTTATAGCCTTCTAGAGCCTTAAATGTGTTTAAAGTATCCCGATTCATCCAGGGAATCAGGCTATCCCTGTCTCCAGTAGATATCCTTGTTTAGGGTAAATTGTAGTGATAGGGCTACATAAGCAATCTTTTGTCCTTAGAGGACAGCCTAGACCATTTGCATTTGGTCAGAAATTCAAAGGACTAGCAAAGCTGTCTCTCATACGATTGATCCCTTGAGGAAAGCATACAATTTTGTAAATTAGTTCCTCACAAATAAAGCCAATTAACTGCTCCAATTAATATTCTTCATGTCCAGCTGTCAAAATATTGCAACTGGAAAAAATATATAAATAACTAGAAATAATCCATTTAAATTCTATGCTTACATTTCTGTATATGAATCCTGAGAGTATGAGAGCATATGTAATGAAATGAAATTATTGGCTTTATTGATAGGGAATCCATAAACCCTTAAAACTCTTCATGTTGATTGGCTGAATCAGTGGAGTTCTGAAGTTGCAATTCCTGCTGGAAAAGGAAAGAATCAAATGAAATCTTGCCCGATTGGACTCTTTTAAAGGGCAGAAGGCATTAATCACTGTTTATACATGTACTGAAAACAAAAAGCTACTTTAAAAGTCCAAAATATTATTTTATAAAGATAGCTTACAACATGCCAAATCATTAATTTAAAATTAAGTAACAACTTGAATACTGCAAATAAGTGACAAATTATAGATAGCAGGCACACAGAACAATAGAATAACAGATTTGGAAAGGATCTTGAAGATCTTTTAGTCCAACCTCTGCTCAGGTAGGATTAAAATATTATACAAAAATAAAATGATGTATAGGATATTGAAGAAAATATAATGCATTTGCTTGGCATTGAAAAGATGATCAAGTAAATGCCAAGGTTCTCTCATTGGAAAAACCATTTCAAATTAGAAATAACATCACTGAGAAGTTTATTCCTGTGCATCATTCATAATTTTTGGATGAAGACATGTTGATTAGTACCTGTGAGAATGATTTTAATGTACCACATAGAAGAAGAGTTTGAAGCTCTAGCCCCTGCTGTGCTGTTCGGGTCTGTGTGACCCGAAATCAAAGTTTGAGACCCTGTAAAAAAATTTCCCTGCATATCTGAAACTTGAAATTTCATGACTTTTCATCATTTCATGGGTTCTCTCTATGAGAATTTTTTTGGGGGGGGTGGGGGGTTTCTTTCTTGCTGAAAAAAAAAGTCACACTTGTTCTGTTCCCGGGTCACCCTGACCCAGACCGAAAACTCTTAATTTGAAGTGCTTATGTTTGGTCAATTTGAAAACTTTTTTCACTTGGAAAGTAGTCTGAACATTTCTGCACACAATGATATGAAAATTGAAGTGAAAAAAATTATGCATATTGCTTTATTTTGATTATAAAAGGCAGACCCCCACCGTTTTTGTGAAATATTTTTCAATTTATGGATAGGTTTGCTTGCAAAATGCGTTCTATTTTACTAAAGTTGGTGTGGGATTGGTAGCTTGAACATTTCTGAACATCAGCAAAATAAACCAATATGCATCAATTTTTCCAGTTCAATTTTCATATCATTAGGTTCAGAAATGTTCAAGCTACCAATCCTATATCAGGTTTAGTAAAATAGAACGCATTTTGCAAGCAAAACTATGCATACATTGAAAAATATTTCACAAAAACGGTGGGGGTCTGCCTTTTATAATGAAAATAAAGCAATATGCATAATTTTTTTCAGTTCAATTTTCATTTCAATGTGTGCAGAAATGTTCAAACTTGTTTCCAAGTGAAAAAAGCTTTCAAAATAGCGCCGGCGGACTTACCCGCTGGCGGCTTTTACAGGAGGGTCGGGCCGACACCGGACTCCTGGCGGCCGCCATTTTGGGTCTCGGCTGAAGTCTCACGAGGTGGGGGGGCACCCGTTTAGGTGGAGCGGCGTGCGGGCTTCCATGTGCAAGGGATTGTGGCTAGCTGATAAAGCCACAATCAGGCCATATTAGTTATATCCCCCTAATTTCATTCGCCCCGGGTGGGGGCCTTCACTTTGGGCCCCATGGTGAAGAAAGGGCGGTGGGGTTTCCCTGTCACCGCTTTGGGGGTTGCTTGCCGTCAGGCCTCCCCTGGTAGGGCCTGTGGGCTCGTTGGTCGGCCTTGTTTTTCTGGGTAGTAGTAATACCAAGGTATGGCCCCAAAGAAGAGGCAAGCTCGGCACCCCCTGGCCCAACCAGCAGTGTGGCCTAGGAGGGCTCTGAGGCCTTCCGCCCAGGCTCAGGCTAACATGGAGGGGACCCCTGGTGTGGTCCCACCAGAATGGGTGGTGGGGTTTATGCCCCCAGCCCCTCACCATGATGTTTCTCCCTCTCTTTCTTGGGCCAGGGTCCTGGGGAGGTTCGACGAGTTGGAGCGTTGGCGGTCCGGCTCGGGCCCGGGCGGGCCCCCCCTGCCTGCATCGGCGGCCTGGGGAAGAGATACGGAGGAGGAGGCAGCCCAGGCCGGGCAGATGGCCCAGACCGAGCAGATGGCCCAGTCGGGGCAGATGGCGGCGTTGCAGGGCCCTGCAAGGATGGCCCCCCGTGGATGTCTTCAACCCCGTACGGGACAGGTGAGGCTGCACCACACATGTCCTCCACTTCGCTCCTTCCCTTACCCGGTTCAGGGCTTAACCCGCCGGGTTTGGGGAGTAGAGCTAGTTTCATGGGGTCCCTGACAGGTACATGCGGCCAGGTTTGGTCCCCGCCGGCTCAGCCGGCAGTGGCGCCGGCCCCGGGAGTAGTGTTTCCACTGGGGCCTGGGGCGGGGGGTTGGACCCCTCTAGCACCCGCTATTATGCCCCCACCCCCTTTGGTGTACCCACCTGTTCTGTCTGGGTTTTCCCAGACCTCCACACCCACTGAAAAACAGCCAGACACTCTGGTAAAATCCAAAAGTAATTTATAGCAGGAAAAAATAAGCACAAAGGAAAACCTGTCTTCACAGCAGACAGGTTACAATACTTTACAACAGGGTCCTGATGTCCAGTCAATTCCAAAAGCTTCTTGCTGGCACACCCCCCCAAGGTTTCAAGAGTCCAAGGCACAAACCAGGATTGTAGCCACCAAAGTTCACAAACAGGTCTCACGAATCTCCAAGATAAAACTCCACAAGCCAGGAAGGGTGGGGCCGCCTTTTATCCTTTCCCAAGCACCACACCCAAACCCAGCTGCGACCCCTAATGCTGGAAATATCTGGCCAATTGCGTTCTTCTCTCGTTAGCTCTCCTCTGTCGCATATCTATGAAGTCACTAGCATCTTCCCCCAGGGAATCCAGGCTGCTTGCTGGGGAGAGCTCCCCCTGGTGGAACTCTGGCTGTCCTTCATCTTCAGCCTGGGATTCAGCTTCTTCATCAGTCTGCCCCTCCTGGTCCTCAGCCTCTGAGCCGGACACCGACAGCAAATCAGCCATTCCCGGAGGGGTCCCAGGCTGAACCACAACACCACCGGGGCTAGGGGTGTTAGGGATGGGGGCCTCCACCGTGTGGCACCCGTTTGCCAGCATCAAGGCAGGGGCCATCCCATGCGGGTTACCAGCCACTCCCTTGGGGTTCCACCTCCACCCGTCAGTGAAGGAGGCGATTTGGAAGGGGGAATATGTGGACCTCTTCTCCCTATTGAACAGAGAGGTCCCCAAGCAGGACAAGGACGTAGTGCCCGGGGAGATACCTAAAAAGACCAAAGTCAGCAAGTGTTTCAGCTCGTGGCTGTACGCTTTCCTGACTTATGCCACAGTTGTGATTCAGAGGCAGCCGGCTAGGGCTACTTCCTTGCTCAAATATATTGACCTAATTGCTAGGGCTCATTTTGAGTATAAGGGTACCATCTGGCGGCACTATGACAAAGGTTTTCGGATGCGGCTGGCTTTCTACCCCTCGCTGCCCTGGGATATAGTTGTGCCGGACCTATGGTTCCAGGCCACATATATGTCAGGCAAGGAAGGGTGCGACAGGACCGATAGCGGTCATTATATGGAGGAGGAGCCCGCAGCTTCCACACCAGCCAAGGCGGCTACGGGGGGAGCGGGGAAGGGAGCCTCCTCTGCGTGTCACGAGTTTGCTGCAAAGGGGGCGTGTTTTCGTCCCTTTTGCAAGTACAAACATGCATGCGGGAATTGTGGGGGTACCCACGCCGCTTCGGTGTGCCCCCGCCCCAAAAAGGGGGCAGATAAGAAGGGAGGTGGTCCAGAAAAACCGCCCCCACCTATTGGGGGAAAAGGGGCCCAGCCCAATTAATCTGAAGGCACTTGAGGGTTGGTTGGTGGACTACCACCCTCGCTCGAGAGCGGCTGCTCTCTTGCTAGGTTTCTCAGAGGGATTCAGGATCCCTTACATGGGGGTTAGGCAGGCCTTCATGTCCGACAACCTTAGATCGGTTGTGGGACATGAAGACATCGTTAGGGAGAAGATTCGGAAGGAGGTGGCCGAGGGCAGGGTCCTTGGGCCTTTCCCGGAGCCACCCTTCCCGAATCTTAGGGTATCCCCATTAGGGGTGGTCCCCAAAAAGGCGGGTGGTGAATTTAGGTTGATTCACCATTTGTCTTTTCCCAAAGGGGAGTCAGTGAATGATTTCATTCCTGACGAACTTTGTTCAGTCCGGTACGCATCCTTTGATGCGGCCGTGACCGTGGTTAGGGAGTGTGGGGTTGGAGCCCTTATGGGTAAATGCGACATTAAGTCAGCATTCCGGCTCCTCCCCATACACCCAGACAACTTCGAGCTGTTGGGCTTCCACTTTGAGGGTGGTTTTTATGTGGACAGGGCCTTACCCATGGGTTGCTCTGTCTCATGCTCTCTTTTTGAGAGCTTTAGCACCTTCTTGGAGTGGGCGCTCAGGAGGCGCAGTGGTCTGGGCTCGGTCGTTCACTACCTTGTTGATTTCTTGATGGCGGGGCCTGCGCGTTCAGAGCAATGCTTTGCTCTAATGCGGGACTTCGAAGCCCTTTGTGCTCAGTTGGGGGTGCCCTTGGCCTCTGAGAAGACCGAAGGCCCCGCCACCAAGATTACCTTCCTTGGTATTGAATTGGACTCAGAGGAGCAATCTTCTAGACTGCCCCTGGACAAGTTGAATAAAATCAGGGGTAAGCTTGATCTCGTCTTGGGCTGCAGGAAGGTCACCCTTCGGCAGCTCCAGGAATTAGCGGGGATCCTTAATTTTGCCTGCCGGGTCATTGTACCGGGCAGGGCTTTTTCTAGGAGGTTGTACACTGCGATGAAGGGGCTCCGTTTGCCCCATCATCGTACCCGCTTATGCGCAGGGGTCAGGGCTGACCTCTGCGTGTGGCGGGAGTTCTTAGAACAATTCAATGGACTGTTTTTTTGGAGGCACGAGCTTCTTTTGGAAGCCGAGTTGCAGCTCTGCTCGGATGCCGTGGGGACTTGCGGTTTTGGGGTAGTTTTAGGTGACCAGTGGTGCTGGTTGGCTTGGCCTCCGGAATGGAGCGCCTCTCCCCTGGTTAAGGATTTGACCTTTTTGGAGCTCTTCCCCTTGATAGTGGCCCTAGAGCTTTGGGGGGAGCAGTTTAGGGACAAGACTGTGCATTTTTGGTGCGACAACCTAGCGGTTGTCCATGTTGTGAACGCCCTGTCCTCTAAGAGTGACAGGGTCATGCGGCTTGTCCGCCATTTTGTGCACAGGTTTCTGTCCCTAAACGCATTGTTTTTGGCCAGACATGTTCCCGGGTTAGATAACGGGATTGCTGACGCCTTGTCCCGTGGTCAGTTGTCCAGGTTTCGGACCCTGGCCCCATGGGCACGTGCATCGCCTGAGGCTTTTCCCGGCCACCTTTGGAGCCTGGGTGGGCTTCCGGACAGTGGAGAGTGGGGCCTGCTGGGCTAGGGCCCTCTCAGGGGTGCCTGGCACTCTGGGGGCTTAGCAGCAGGCAGGTATAGAGTTTGGGGATTTCAGGCGGGATAAGGGTTACCCCTTTAGTTGGCCTGCCCCAGTTGTACACCTGGCCATATTTTGTGTCCAGCTTAGGCAGTGTGGCCTTTCAGTTAGGACTATTAAGCCAGGTTAGCCAGCCTCGCCTTTCTGTACAAGGCGGGGGGGGGGTTGATTTTCTGGTGACTTCCGCATTCGGAAGATGCGGGAAGGCTGGGCGAGGAGTCCCCTCCGATGCTCGTCAGGCCCTGACGGTACAGCAGCTGTCACTGATTAGGCAGGCTTTGGACAGTCTGTGTGCCTCTCTGTACGAGGCCCATCTTTTTAGGGCAGCGACTCATGTCAGGTTTTTATGGGGTCCTATGGGTTGGCAAGGCCAGGGCCCTATCACAGGCTGACAAGTCACTCCGTGCCTTCCATTTCATCCCTTTAGTCTGGCTGGGTTCTAGTGTCCAGGGTTTGGCCAGGCCAAGTATGGATCCCGCCGGTTAGGGAACATTGTTCCTTATCGGCGCTGCCACTAGCACGGTAACGGCGTTCTCGATACGGAGGATTCAGGGAAGTCGACCGCTGGCGGTCAGCGGCCTGTTTTAGGGTACGAATGGCTGGCTGAGGGTCCGGGGTAAGATCTTAGGCCAGGTTCACCTTTGGCCCTCTTCTATTCAACCCCGCCAGGACATGACCGACGGTGTTGCTTTGGGGTCATAGAGCGATTTGGTCCGCCCACTCAGCAACACAGTACCGCCGGGGGGACCCTACCATCGGCGGTGGCTGGGTCATTGTTGTCTGGCTGGGGAGGAGGGGTGTGCGGTGGGAAGGGTGTTTTCTACCGCTATGGCTGGGAGGGCGGCATCCCATTGCTGCGCCCAGGTTGTGCTGGGAGGGCGGCATCCCATTGCTGTGCCCAGGTGGTACTGGGAGGGCGGCATCCAGCCATGCATGTGGTGTGGTCTTCGATCCTCCCGGGGATCATTTGTGGGTCGCCATTTCCCTTAGGGCCATTCACCGGGTTAGCGGGGTTAGCGGGGAGCTATTTAGGCTCTGGGTACGTCAGTCAAGGAAGTAGGTTGGGTTGTAGGGGCCCATTCTCTCATCCCCATAGATCAGCCTCGGCTTTACCGGGCTGACGGTGTTCCACCTGTCAGACAGTGGAACACCATTTTCTTACCTGCAGCGGTCTCTGCGTGAGCTGGCGCAGCTAGAGGGGGGAGTTGGGGGGCCAAGATAGAGATCTGACCCCCGCTCCGTGGCAGGTTAGGGGCGGAAAACTGGGTGGTGGTTTAGCAATTGCGTGTTCTCCGTTGGGCATCTTTGGGGATGATTGACAGGTTCTCTCCAAGCTTGTGGTGGAAGCGACCTGAGCAGTTGGGGGGAACCTGTCTTTGGGTCCCGCACCTTTAAGTCCCCTGTTAGGGGTTAGCCGGCGGGACCCGCCTCATGCAAGTGCATGGCAGGGTCTCAGGTGAGGGAGGGGTCCCTCACCTGGACTAGCATGGAGCTACGCCCATAAGTTGCCCAGGAAGTTTATCTGACGTCATTTTCCGCCCCGGAAGCAATTGTTTGACCCTGCAGGTCCATTGTTTGGGTCATAGTTAGGTATGTTAATTTATGCTAATCTAGTTGAATAAATTATGCTAATTTATTTATTAATAAAAATGACCCAGTTTAAATCCAGCTCTTGTGTCCGTGTCGTTACTCCGTCTCTTCTGCAAAGACCAAATATAAGTACCTAAAATGATCAATTTGTGGTCCGGGTCAAATAGACCTGGGAACATAACATTAGGGTGTTTTTTTGAACAGCACAGCAGGGTTAAATGTATGTGTGTGTTTGTGTATGTGTATAGATAGATCGATAGATTGAGAGATTGAAAGATTGATCAATTGATAGATTTATAGATAGATCAATAGACAGACAGATGATTGAAAGATATAGAGATAAAGATGTAGATGTAGATAGATATAGATAGTTTTACATGTGACCATATCTGTGTATTCCTATTGGCTCTGACCCAAGGTGAGGGGTAAATTGAGGCAGTATTCCAGAGGGTTTTTTGTTTTTTTCACTAAGCTAGTCAGCAAGTAAAAACAAAATGTAGAACTGCATAAGGGCAGAGCTGGGGACAAATCAACCTCTTTTTACCTGTACAATGAGAAAGATTATACTGCAGAAGAATCACTTCAATAATCATAAGTTATTGATTGGGAATGCCTGCCAATAAAATAATCTTTGATATCTCATTGTACTGAGTTAATACTCTTGGATAGCCCTCCTGGCTTGACCAGTGTGGGACCAGAGACAAACTTAGAGGGTATAAAAATAACATAAGCAATATTATCATTGTGCTCAGTTCCCTTCCTTCTGTATTATAAATTTGCTTTAAATTTCCAGATCAATAACCTCACAATGGGGTACACAGTGGGGAATGTACTAACTGTTTGCGTAGTGTGATCACTGCTGCCAACCCCGAGTGCACTTGGGGCTACTGGAGCCACTGCTTGCCTTTTGAAGTGTATTCCCTATTGTGTGATTGTTTGCAGTCTTGCAGTCTTTTCCTCTGCAATTTTTCTGCTCTCCAAGGTGGAGAGGGGATCAGGCACAGGAAAATCTGTACTGACTAGAGTGGCAAATAACGCTTGACTGGGAAGCATTATAAATTCTGGGAAGGTGATAAATGTAGAATTGGTCATAAAGTTATTTTTTCACTATCTCAACTTCAATAAGTCATTGAACAAGACGATCAGTAAATGAGCTCTATCTATATTAAAAATGTCCTGAAAGTACTTTGCAGGATCTTCAAATTGAATTGTATAATCAATCTTGACATGTTAAATCAAATAAGCTACCTTTGAATCAGTTTAGAGATCTGATAGACCTTTCTGCATGCATATACTGTATATCCACCCACTTTTATTGAACTGAACTGCCAAATAATGATTTAGATTTCACATATTCAGATTCATTTGATTCGTTTCTTTTACTTAAGTTTCAAAAAGTAATCAAACTAAGTCTTTGAATTAAGTTGCAAATCGGAGTAGGATTTGGATGAACTGTCCAAACAGGTCATAATGGACTTCATTTTCTACCCTGATGGGATATAATTGAAAAGGACTTGTTCACTTTGGAAAAACTCTGATGAAAGACAGTGAGAGGATATAGTAATTAAGGGGGGAAAGGGCTTCTTTGCCTCCATCTGCTATGAAAAACAGGATAAGTTACATGTTATAATTGCAGTTTGAAGATGGATTACCAGGAAATGCAGCAACAAAAAGGAGCTTCTATTTCAAAATATTAGTTGCCTTTCATAGCGATAGGAAGATAACAACTTGGGCTACTCACGCCTAAACAGAAGATTATTCAAGGATTTGAAATATTACCTCCTTGCCTTTCACAGGAAGAGGCATGAAAAAATATTTCATTAAAATAAATATTATGCATAAAATGGGCTTGCAGGATGTTGCTGAACATAAGAACAGTACTTTAGACATGGTCAAAATTTTGACTTTGAGGGAAAGGAGGAGAAGAAACATCATTAGTGTGTCCAACATTTTCCAGAATGTGAGCACATAACTGAGGAATTTTCAAGGCAAAATTCAACATGGGGCAACAACAGAAAAGGAGAAAAGGTCGAAAAGCAAAACAATGTGCAGTCATTTCATTTATATGTGTATGAGCTTAGTTACAGGCTCAAACTCTCAAAAGACTAACACCCCCAGTTCCAAAAAAAAAAAATTGAAAACAAAATGAAATAAAATGTTGAAGACAAACAAAATGGCTTAAAGAGAGACATACATGCGCACCAATAACCACTATCTATGACTATCTGTCTAATTTGCATCATGGAAATTTGGAGAAAGAGGAGGATTTGTGATTCCGTTAGGCATTCCATTAATTTTAGACTCCTAATTTAGGCATTCCACTTATGTACCATTAAGTCTTCCTATATATTGGAAGTAGGGTACCAAGCCATACAGTTTGATCCCTCTGATCAAAGAGAAATAAGCTTGAATCACTTGTTTCTAATTTACAAAATATTCAGATAGTTTGTATATATTAACCTCTAGCTACAGGCTCACCTCCGAATCAGCTTTTACCAGGGAAGAGCCATATGGTTGTTTTCTGTTGAAATCACCCTGGTATTCCCAAATATGGGAGGAAGCAACCTTTTTTCCCTTTTGCCTCTGTGCCCCATGCAGGGGCCATTCCAAGGCAGATAATTTTTTTTTATACTCGGCAACTATAATTTACATGGTTACGTATTTTTGCTGACGAGAGCATAACAAGCTCAAAATAGATCTATACTAGGCTCCCTTCCTTTTCACTATCAGCAAAAATACGTAACCATGTAAATTATAGTTGCCAAGTATAAAAAAAAAATTATCTGCCTTGGAATGGCCCTTATGTGGGGCCAAGAGGCAAAAGGAAAGCAAAGTTGCTTCCTCCCATATTATTATTATTATTATTATTATTATTATTATTATTATTATTATTATTATTCGATTTGTATGCCGCCCCTCTCCGAAGACTCGGGGCGGCTCACAACATGTAACAACAAATCAGAATAATCTAACAATTTTAAAATGTTTAAAGATTTAAAAGACCCCATATACTAACAGACATACACACACGCATACCATATATAAATTAAACATGCCCAGGGGGAGATGTTTCAATTCCCCCATGCCTGACGACAAAGGTGGGTTTTAAGGAGTTTACGGAAGGCAGGAAGAGTAGGGGCAATCCTAATCTCCGGGGGGAGTTGGTTCCAGAGGGCCGGTGCCGCCACAGAGAAGGCTCTTCCCCTGGGGCCCGCCAACCGACATTGTTTAGTTGACGGGACCCGGAGAAGGCCCACTCTGTGGGACCTAATCGGTCGCTGGGATTCGTGCGGCAGGAGGCGGTCTCGGAGATATTCTGGTCCAATGCCATGAAGGGCTTTAAAGGTCATAACCAACACTTTGAATTGTGACCGGAAATTGATCGGCAGCCAATGCAGACTGCGGAGTGATGGAGAAACATGGGCATACCTAGGTAAGCCCATGACTGCTCTCGCAGCTGCATTCTGCACGATCTGAAGTTTCCGAACACTTTTCAAGGGCAGCCCCATGTAGAGAGCATTACAGTAGTCGAACCTCGAGGTGATGAGGGCATGAGTGACTGTGAGCAGTGAGTCCCGGTCCAGATAGGGCCGCAACTGGTGCACCAGGCGGACCTGGGCAAACGCCCCCCTCGCCACAGCTGAGAGATGTTTTTCTAATGTGAGCTGTGGATCGAGGAGGACGCCCAAGTTGCGGACCCTCTCTGAGGGGGTCAATAATTCCCCCCCCCAGGGCAATGGACGGACAGATGGGATTGTCCTTGGGAGGCAAAACCCACAGCCACTCCGTCTTATCCGGGTTGAGCTTGAGTCTGTTGACACCCATCCAGGCCCCAACACCCTGGTATTATGAATACCAGGGTGATTTAAACAGAAAACAACCACATACAGTATGTGTATGTATGTATGTATGCATGTGTATGTGTAACTATTTTTGCTGAATTGAAAATGAAGGGTGATTCGACAGAAATTATGTGTGTGTGTGTGTGTGTGTGTGTATTATATGTACTATATGTATGTGTGTTTGTGTGTGTGTATGTATTATATGTAGTGTGTGTGTGTGTGTGTGTGTGTGTGTGTAAATGTATATATAAATGGCCCTGGGTTGGGTCAAGAGGCAAAAAGGAAGCTGTTCCTTCAATATACCAGGGTGATTTGACACAAAAAAACATGTAACCCTTCCCTGGTACAGAGCTGAAGGGATTGGATACTTTAACCTAGAGGTTAATTCTCTGCCTTACGAGGCAATGGTTGCAAGTTCAAGTCCCAATGAGGGCATGACTAGCTGATGAGGCCAGAACAAGACCGAAATAGATCTATCCTAGCCTCCCTTAAAATTGCTCAAGGGGTTCCAGAGTTATGCTGGAACATACATACATACAGCCATGCTCCTGTATGTCGATGGCTTCCACACCCACAACATGTACAAATGTGATGATACCTCCTACCTACCAGACATATGGAAACTAGCCCTAATCAACAAATAAATCCCAGCCACAAAAATTGACACTGGACCCAGAACAACAAAGGACACTACCACCAATCACATTCACCAGACCCAAACCCATATCCACCCCACAGACAAAATACAATCATCACCCAGAAGCCAAACCAGGCAGCATCTCCAACTGCTACACCCCCCTACGACACCCACACAAAGCAAACTGACACATGCCATAATCACATAGCCAGACCACAAACGCAGAACCAAACCAAAACTTGGGGATGTTACACCACAGACAAAACAGCCAACTAGTCTGCAAACATCAATTCCAACAGCTACTCAAGATGTCACCCCTAATCTGCAAACATCAACTAATCTGCATACATCAACTGCATCAGTTATTCAAGGTGTTACCCCACCAACTAATCAGGATGTTTCAACACAGCTAACCAACTCACGTATAGCAATTAAGCCAGCACTTCATGCACTCCCACCAATATTTGTAGAAATAATCCACAACGAAACATATGATTAGCAGCTCCAACCACGCTTTGCTCATTCTAGCATGAACCCGAAAACACCAGCCTGAACATGACAAGTGGGACCTTATTGAAATATCGGCAAGATACTATCAATCTTACATGGGAAAAGCCCTGAATATGTTAAGACCTACACACCTATATCTGTAAAAATCTAAGAAAACATATATGCATGTTTGTATGTTTGTATGTATGTATGTGTGTGTGTGTGTGTGTGTGTGTATGTGTTTGTGTATACACACACATGCACACACACTTGTATCGTATCGTATTATATCGTATCGTATTGTATTTATATTATTCCCCTCAGCAAAGACAGAGATGTCGAATCGATTCTTTTATCCAAAGAAGAGACATATCTAATCTTGTTTCTATTCTGAAATTGCTTCCTGATTTTGAGCTTACAATGGGAAAAAAATGAAACTTTGTTTTTGGTTTTTGTTCATTAGAAAGGTTTATTGTTACAGAAATGGCTTGTACATTGTGTTAGGTAAAAGTAAAACGTTTCAGTTATAATGTTATCTTCTACTGTGCTAAAGATAGTTGGAAGTTGGTGCCTTTTTCTTCCCCTTTTCTCTCTTTACACCATATTTCTCTTCTTTTTCTTTTCCTTCTCTTTCTTCTTAGTTTTCCATTAATTTTTTGAATTTCTCTTTGTATTTTATATTTTGATAAACCAATAAAAATCATAATAATAAAAAGAGGGAGGAAGCCAAAGAAAGCTGAGAAAAATGTGCACACTCCTACCTTAAAAGTCTATAGGATTGATGAACCTTGGCACATGTTTTATATTGCTCATTATTCCCATGACTTCCATGAGCAAAAGAAATATGCCACATGTAGTAAAGTAAAAATATGTTTACATCTGAATATGGGGATAGTTTAGCTAGTTTAGAAAATTCACGTTTTTGAATTTTAAAGAGACTGAGAAAGAGAATGAAATTCTGTAACTGGATTCTACCCATCTTATTCATAATAGATAATTTCACAGAGGAAAAATATTTTTTCCTTTGATTTTTTTTTCCTAGTGGCAGTAAGGAGTTATTAAATAGAGGAGTTATAATATATGCCCAAAATCTATGCCTCAGGACTGCAAGGATTTTAAAAGAGAGAGAGAGAGCACAAGCAAGGCAATTTTTCTACCACCCGAAGCAACTTGAAGGTTCATCCTTATTATATTAAAATGTAATAAAATAAATTCATGCATGAAAATGTTTTGGATTTATGTGCACAAGACTCCATGGTACTTAGATCAGTGCTAACATTAATCTACATCAATGCTATTTTTTCAGTGTGTGCCTTGCCTTACTTCTGCTACCACATATATAGGCTAACATTCAGGACCTTTTGAACACTGTAGGGAATTAGCCAATGTACAAGTGGAGTTGAATATCATTTACCTGTGACATTTTTTCCCTCTCAGGAGCTACATGTTCTTTAATGTAAGATTAAATCGGAGCCCAAATGTAATCAAAACACAAAGAACTTTTAAAGGGCATCTGAGCAAGGCTTCATGTGGTTTTTAAAACAATGAGAGGAGGAGGGGGAGGAGGAGGAAGAGGAGGAGGAGGAGGAGGAGGAAAGGTCAGGAAATAACAATCACTTTGTTCTCATATGTTCATGTTCATCTGTTTTTGAAATGTGCTTAATTCTCTTGACTATCTTAATTAGTGAATGCAAAGTATGAAAGAAGAATGTTAAGCAAATAATGCACAAAAAATGTTAGTTTTCTAATAAAGTTGTGCAATACTTTGGATCTGATCAGAATGTGCTACAGGATGCATATAAGCCTGAACAAAACAAACGCTTTTTAAAACAGCTACATCTAGATTGCAATGGAAGCTTCTCCACTGCAGCTGAACAGCACTGGAAACAGACTTGGTTGTTTCAATGAACGGTAGGTAGATACTTTATACATGCTCCCATCCATTATAAGGCATCCTTTTCCAATCAAATCTGAAGCATTGCAAGGCCATACTCTCTACTAGTCCAAAATAATTATTTGTATGCATAATATGTCTGCAATTTATACATTATAATGAGGCAGTTCCAATGGACGAGAATATATGCAGCTCAGGGTTGAACGGCGGAGTCCTTGGTGATCTCTGAGCTAGTTTGTTTGCAGAAGTTTCATTAGCCAATTAGGTAACATCATCAAGTAAGTGTGGATACAATTAAGTAATTATGAAAAACATATTGAAGTGTTGCTGTGGATAACAGTAAGCTCCAGATTTCAAAGTCTGGAAAGAAGGCTTTTGGTGACTGTAAAATAACTGTAGTGCCCCACAAACATGTTTCTCTTTGAATAGTTATCTGGCCAACTACTAATTGTCTGAGTCCAAGGTCCAAAGATAGCTCCATACATTGCTTTAAGAAAACATTGAAATAATTTCCTTTTCATGAAATCCTATAATAGTCTGGCAAAAAATAAAGAAGGAAATATTGTTAGGTGCTACAAGGAAGCTCAGTTTTATTTATTTTATTTATTTTAATGCAACATCTGTACTATTAGACTAACTCAAGACCAGATTGTTATGATTTATAGACAACAATTAATTAATAATCTGCCATAGTTTTTCACATTTAATGTAAATCTGTATAATTGTATTGCAAGCGGGGAGGAAACAGGTTATAAAAGGAAATTATTTACTACTGGACAAGACAGGAAAGACTCAAGCAAGACCTAATTGTATTTGGTACACATATGACTTACTATCTGGTGAAAAATACTGTGAGGGGTAAGAAACCCTTAGCACCCTAGGGTGGCCTTTTGGAACAAAGGTCATGTTCTGTACACCTAGCTCACCACCACCACCACCACCACCACCCTCACACAGTAGGTGTATGAAGGGAGCCTGATTAGGACAGTACAAAGGCCTTTCATTGAGCGTGGCATGACCCACGTGGATTGCCCATCCCCATCTCATCATTGCAGCCCAATCTCACATGGAAGAGTTTCAACCTGTTTTTTCCAGAATCACATCAACTCAGGCTTAAGCCTCCCTCATACAATAGGCCTAAGAAGTGAGGGGTGCCTGATTAGGCCAGTGCAGAAGTCTTTGATTGAGTGCACCGCAGATTGTCCGCTTCCACCTCACTGCTTTGGACCATGTACTCAGGATCGTCCTTTGCCCCAACTCATCAGGTGAACGATGGGACCACCCAACTGAAGCGAAACAGGTAGGGAAGCCAGAGAGGAGACCCAGCCTATTTCAACAGAGATGGAAGAGGCACATCATGGGCCAGCAAAGGGATTTATGTTCCAGTCCCAGACCCAGTTTGAGGAAATGGTAAAACAGGTGGTGGCAGAGGCAGGGTGATGGTGCTTCTAAACCCCCCATCTGTCCATAGGTTCCATAGCTGGGATTTGAACAAGGCCCTTATACATTTAAAACCCCGTAAATAAAATTGCTTTAATTTGACACAATAGATATAATTCATTCCTTTTCCTGTCTAATACAAGATTGGGTTAAATACATACCCAGGCATCACCGGGTAATCAGCTAGTATAATATAAAAAAATGAAATAATATAGATGATTCTCTTAATATAAATTATGATGAAGATTAATGAGTTAACATGTGTCTCATCACTACTTTTGGATGTTCTCTGATATCACAAGTTTTTCTTTTCTTTCATATTTTCTTTCATATTTGGAGTTTGGAGTTCCATTTGCAATAGCGTTTTCACCCACACAGCATTCTTGTTCTGCCCTTGGGAGGTATGGAGAATAAATCCAAACCCTTCAAGTATTTGATTTCTGCAAAAATTTAGTTTTCTTTTCTTGTTTAATTAATTGTTCATCATGGGATTTCTAGCCCCCAAATCCACCATTTTGTCACTTTTCTCTGTGTTCTGTCCTGTTCCCGAGCCTCCTTTTTTTCAACAATGATGGTCAGAATTTAGATATAATATTCCAGGTATGGGTCTGACCAATAACATAGAACAGAACTATTTCAACACTCTGCTTCTGTTGGCACAGGACAATATTGCATTAGCTGCCTGTGCTGGTTCAGGCTGAATCTGTGGTCTTCTAGGACACTTAGATCATTCTCGTAACTTTTTTTTTTGCCAATTTGTACTTTCCCAAAGTTGCTTTTTCAAGAGGCAAATGTAGTTTCTGGTTTTTTTTTTCTTTGAAGACATTTCAATGCTCATCCAAGCAGCTTCTTTAGCTCTGACTGGTTTGTGGGGAATGGAAGGATTTATACTCCTTTGCAGATAGCTGATCATTTGCATTCCTTTAGAGAATCATTGAGGTCACCTGGAGGTTTATCTGTGTCATCAGGGTCACCTGATTGGTGTAGAGCTTTCTTGGAACTGTTGAAAGGACTATGTTGTAGACTGGAGATAAATGATGTCTATCATCTGGGTGGCACAGGGGTTAGAGTGCAACACTGCAGGCTACTTCATCTAACTGCTCAGCTGAGTCAACTGACTCAGCCTTCCCTCCTTCCGAGGTGGGCAAAATGAGGACCCAGATATGCTGATTCTGTATAACTGCTTAGAGACGGCTATAAAAGCACTATGAATTGGTATATACGGTAAGTCTAAATGCTATTGCTATTTTCTCTCCTGCTCTGTTGAGAGAGGGCGGTTCAATTTTGACACAGATGGCCTCTTTGACTCCTTTTTCAAACCAGTGGTCCTCTCTGTCAAAATGTAAACTTTGCTGCCTTCAAAAGAGTGGCCTTTGTCTTAAATGCAGATGTACTGCTGAATCTTGTCCTGATGGATTTGTTGTGCCATGTGTCATGAAGTGATTGTTTCTTCCATGAATGCTTCCATTCCTCACCATCCAGTCCGAGCTGAAGAAGCTTCTTGGATGAGAAGGGAAATGTCTTCAAAGAAAAAACAAAGTCCACTTGTCTCTTGAATAAGCATCTTCAGAACAACCATTTATTTATTTATTTATTTATTATTTACATTTGTATGCTGCCCCTCTCCGAAGACTCGGGGCGACTCACAACAAGATAGAACAAATCATAAATAATCCAAATAACTTTAAAATATTTAAAGATTTAAAAGAACCCCATATACTAACAGACATACACACAAGCATACCATGTATAAATTGAACATGCCCGGGGGAGGTGTTTCAATTCCCCCATGCCTGACGGCAAAGGTGGGTTTTAAGGAGTTTACGGAAGGCAGGAAGAGTAGGGGCAGTTCTAATCTCTGGGGGGAGTTGGTTCCAGAGAGCCGGTGCCGCCACAGAGAAGGCTCTTCCCCTGGGGCCCGCCAACCGACACTGTTTAGTTGACGGGACCCGGAGAAGGCCCACTCTGTGGGACCTAATCAGTCGCTGGGATTCGTGTGGCAGGAGGCGGTCTTGGAGATATTCTGGTCCAGTGCCATGAAGGGCTTTAAAGGTCATAACCAACACTTTGAACTGTGACCGGAAATTGATCGGCAGCCAATGCAGACTGCGGAGTGATGGTGAAACATGGGCATACCTAGGTAAGCCCATGACTGCTCTCGCAGCTGCATTATGCACGATCTGAAGTTTCTGAACACTTTTCAAAGGTAGCCCCATGTAGAGAGCGTTACAGTAGTCGAACCTCGAGGTGATGAGGGCATGAGTGACTGTGAGCAATGAGTCCCGGTCCAGATAGGGCCGCAACTGGTGCACCAGGCGAACCTGGGCGAATGCCCCCCTCGCCACAGCTGAAAGATGGTTCTCTAATGTGAGCTGTGGATCGAGGAGGACGCCCAAGTTGCGGACCCTCTCTGAGGGGGTCAATAATTCCCCCCCCCCAGGGTAATGGACGGACAGATGGGATTGTCCTTGGGAGGCAAAACCCACAGCCACTCCGTCTTATCCGGGTTGAGTTGAGTCTGTTGACACCCATCCAGGCCCCAACAGCCTCCAGGCACCGGCACATCACTTCCACTGCTTCATTGACTGGACATGGGGTGGAGATGTAAAGCTGGGTATCATCAGCATATTGATGATACCTCACCCCATGTCCTTGGATGATCTCACCCAGTGGTTTCATGTAGATATTAAATAGCAGGGGGAGAGGACCGACCCCTGAGGCACCCCACAAGGGAGAGACCTCGGAGCCGACCTCTGACCCCCCCACTAACACCGACTGCGACTGGCCAGAGAGGTAGGAGGAGAACCACTGGAGAACAGTGCCTCCCACCCCCAACCCCTCCAGACGGTTCAGAAGGATACCATGGTCGATGGTATCGAAAGCCGCTGAGAGGTCAAGGAGCACCAGGACAGAGGATAAACCCCCGTCCCGGGCCCGCCAGAGATCATCCATCAACGTGACCAAAGCAGTTTCCGTGCTGTAACCGGGCCTGAAACCCGACTGCTGGGGACCTAGATAATCGGCTTCTTCCAAGGACCATTGGAGCCATGACCAGGTCCTTCTTCCAAGGACCATTGGAGCCATGACCAGGATGATTGAGTATCTAAATAAACATCTACAGTATTTCTATTTTATTCTCTGGTTTTTTTCTGCCTAAGTGGAGAAACCTACATTTCTTGCCATTGAATTAAATAATGTTGGTTGGATTTCGATGTCCAGATATACAATGAAATTTTTAATTTTGAAGCTGTCTTCTGTAATTTTAGCATTTTTTCCCCCATCCTATCTTAAATTTGCTTTCTCTTGAAAGCAAGAAAATAGTTTTGGTTATTGGACAGAAATATGCATTGGTCCCAGGTTAAATGTTTGTAAATGGTTAAATATTGTGGTTGGAAGTAATGGAACAATCTTAATATAAGGGTAACGATTTCACGTATGATTTAATCCATCCAAAGGTAATTTTTGGAGATTTTGTCCCCCACCCATTTTCATCCTACTTAAAATAAATAGAAAGCAAGAGAAATGTATAAAAGGTGGGTGTAGAGAGAAGAAAGGGCAAAATTAAGCAATACATAGAAAAATACAATAGAAATGGGTTACACTTTCTCATTATAACCTTTCAGAGAGCTAGATGGATAAATGAGGATTTAATCGTTAGACACTTTTGTACATGGAAAAGTGCCGCCAAAACAATTAACACTAATTGAAGACAAGGTACGCATCATATTTTATCCTTTGCATTCTAAAAGGCAGAATATTTTTTTTTTAAAAAAAAAGATTGTATAACAATTCCTTGCAGGTTATGCAACCATCTTCCCTGAGCTGAATTCAACTCTCTTGCCAAAGGCAAAAATGAACTGTAGAGTTACTTGACTCATCACCCCACCACCAAAGCAATATACAACACAATGAAATTGCAGTTAAAAGAAACCCAAGAGTGCATGCTGTTAATGAATGGTACTGTATTTCTTTTTATTGTTATTATTATAATGATGATTAATAATGATGCTATACTATAAGGTTGGTAATGTCACTGCATACACATTTTTATGTTAACTAGTTTGGCATAATTTTCTCTGTGATATACTGTATAGGCAATAGAAAAATAAACAAATGGTAACTTGGCGTATTTAGCGGCATTTAATGACCTTAAAGAAAGATAAAAATAACTAATTTGTGGGGAGAGTGACATATGCATAATATTTAATCTTCTGAAAGGCAGTCTTCTCCTTTCTCTTTTCTTTAAGCAAGATTTAAGTTCAAATGATGAGTTTCATGTAAACATGTACAATAAATCCCTTGCATTTTGCTTTCTTTCTTGAAAAAAAAAGTGACGTAGCCACACAAGGACAAACCTTTAAATGGTAAATCAGCTGGGGGGGGAAAGGGTTAATTATCCCCCTGATTACAATTATTTACACTTTCAAATCCACTACATCTGTTTTTATGTTTCCTCAACCCCAAGTGGTTTCATGTTTCATATTTACTTTTCTTTTGGACCCTGTGGGAGAAATTAGCACTGGGAGTACTTTGTGAAGAAATGTAAATAACAACAGGAGAATATATGCTTGGGCAAGTCAAAGTGAATCTGCAATTCATTTAGTTATTTGTTTATTTACGTATTCTGTCTTTTATCTTTTAAGGATACATAGCAGGTAGCTTGAAAAGTATAATCAAACAACAATACATAGCATCATTCACATTTCATTGAGGAGGTAATATAGGTAATCCTTGAATTGCAACAGTTCATTTAGTGAATGTTTGAAGTTACAATGGTACTGAAAAAAAGAAGACTTATGACCATTTCTCATACTTATGACCCAGAGATGAGTATCAACTTACCACACTGCTGGTTCATTCCCTCGTGTGCTGTGTGGGCACCCCTAGTGGTGCACATGTGCATGTACAGTAATGAAAAATCCCCCCCAAAAACTCCCAAAGCTGAAAAAAAGATGGTGTCTGCATGCACAGTGCTGGAACTTGGCTTCTGCATTTACTCAGAAGGGCATTTTTAAAAAAATAATATATATATCTGGTTTGGTGACATCATTGTGATGTCACCAGTGGGTCCCTTGCGGTTCAGGCGAACTGGTCCAATCGGGGAAGAACCTACCCCTGTTATGACCATTGCAGCATCCCCAAGATCACGTAATTTACATTTGGATCCTTGGCAAGTGACCCACGTTTTTGACAGTTACAGTGTCTAGGGGTCATGTGATCCCCTTTTATGACCTTCTGAACAAAGTCAGTGGGGAAGCCAGATTCACTTAACAACCATGTTACTAATTTAACAACTGCAGTGATTCATTTAACAAATGTAGCAAGAAAAGTCGTAAAATGTGACAAAACTCGCTAAACAAATTTCTTACTCAACAACATAAATTTTGGGCTCAATTGTGGTCATAGGTTGAGGGCTACCTGTACACAGTAAGGAAGCATAGCATGAAATTTTCCATTCATCTTCAGTCTTATTGATGCAATGTTTTAGGAATAATATATTGATTTTTTTGGAACTTAATTGTCTAAACTGGAAGCATTCTATGATATTCCACACAAAGTCTTTCGGGTCAAGAAAGTCTATTTTTGGATCAGACCCAAAATGTAGAACCACCATTTGACACTTCTAGTTTATAAGATCAATTTCCAGATAATTTTACAACTATAGATTATTATACAGCTGAATTGTGTAGTCTATTTGGGGGAAGATAAATTGTTTCAGAGACCACAGGCTTTTCAGAAGCAAACTGCATCCAAATTTTAATATTGTAAAATTTCACACCTACATAAATATAAACAAACAAATAATAAATTATGCATACATCCCCATATATTACATGACACAGAGAAACAACACAGTGCAGTTCGGATGTTAGTTACAGCTAGCTAACAAAACCATATTTGGAAGCAATCTAACAGACAATACTGGGTTTATGGTAATTTGCTGTAGATACCATTATGTGCTATCCATATGTACAATCACTCACAATAGAGAAATCATTGAATAACTCTCACTTCAATTCTAATCAATTTATGTGCAATGAAAAGGAGTATTAACGGTGACATGAAAGCAGTGTTCCAATATTTGAAGAGTTGTCACAAAGAAGAGTGGGTCAAACTATTCTCCAAAGCACCTGAAGGCTGGACAGGAAGCAATGGATGGAGATTAATCAAAGAGATAAGCAACCTAGAACTAAGGAGAAATCTCTTGACAGTTAAAACAATTAACTAGTGGAATGGCTTGCTTCCAGAAGTTGTGACTTCACCACTGGAGGTTTTAATGAAGAGATTGGACAGCTATGGGGTCTGCTGCTTGAGCAGGGGGTTGTACTAGAAGATCTCTAAGGTCTCTTCCAACTCTGTTATTTTTCCATTTGTATTGAGGAAAAGAATCAGTTAAAGAACCAATGATTGATGATATCATTAACTATGCTTCAGTTTTCTGGTCATACTCTAATGGTCTTCCCTATTTACAACCTAAAGGAAATTCCTACTGTTTCCTGGATATTACTTCTCAGGAGAAAATATTTCCTGACTCCTGAACCGTTAGGTAGCAATATCCACAACAAAACGTATGACTAGAAATCCTGTTAAGTTTGACCACTGTTCAATACAGAAAATGACTTCACTTTTGTAGTAAAAACTGCTCTAAATTTTTGTTTTCTACAAAAGCCTTGCCTAGCTTCATTGGGAGTGTTACTTAGAACCCTGACATCTTCCTTCCTTCCTTTCTTCCTTCCTTCCTTCCTTCCTTCCTTCCTTCCTTTCTTCCTTCCTCCCTCCCTCCTTCTCTCTCTCTTTTTCTTTCAGGATCTAATCAATTTTCATCAAAAATGAGCTGCTTTAATTCAAACTTTTCCTTCTTCTATATTTTTAATAAAACTGGATTTTATTTTATTATTTTCCCTAGATTACTGGATCAGATTTTATTTCCCTTCTTCTATAACAAACAATGTCAACAGCTTCCTTTCGTGTTAAGCAATTTCCCTGGGGAGTTTGGTGTATTTCCTTTGAAGTCATGTTGATAATATTCAATATGTAGTTTTCCCCCCTAGTAGAGAGTCATTTTTAGCTGTAAGGATACTGCTATGCTACAATTCTATGCTAGCAAGACTGCTCAATCTGATGTAGCAGGACCATTAAGTATATAGTTGGAGATGAGGAAGAGGAAGAGGAAGAAGAAGAGGAAGAGGAGGCAGTTAGGATGAAATTCAATAAGTAAGACAACAAGTGAAACCTGTTTTTTAATCTCCAGCTTGTTTTCACATTCACAGTATCATCAAGGACTACATCTCATAACAGTCACTCTATTGCATTATGCACTCTGTTGCACTATGCTTTTATTTTATGGAAGTTCATTATTAAAGGACAAGTTTCAATTCATCTGGAGATGTGTACAACAAATATGTTATTTTCATGTGCATGGCTATAGGACCAATGTATGATTGTTAAGTGTATTAAGTGTGGGAAGGCTTTTTGAAAAGATTATCCACTATAATTTACCTTTGGGAAATGAAACCTAATTTCCTTTCTATAAAAGTATTAAGTTTTTGTCTCTTAAGTGTGAAAGCTGGAACTGCTAAGATTAGAAGCAAAGGAGTTGAGACTAGACATGATTAGTACCAAGAATAGTGTTATATTCTCCATAACCAAGCCCCAGAAACATGTAAACCAAGAAAAGCAGGATGAAGAAGATTTATCAGTCCAATATATAGTCCTTGTACTTTCACCAGCAGCTACTGAGTGATGTTTAAGTTTCTAGAGATAGATTTATTAGGATTTGGAAAATAAATTTAGAGCTCTCTTCTCCAAATGCTCTGAGTGAAATTCTCATGCTGTTGAAATCTAACAGGTATGAGAAATTTACTTGGTTAGAATAAGAAAAATACATGTGACATATTTCACTCATTATCTCTTTCATTATTGCTGGAAGAGGGAAGGGGAAAGTGATGTTGCATCATGATATCAACACATGCTTTGCAAACTTACTTGATTCAAAATGATGCAAGTATGTAGCTTGTGTCAGTTGCACAATATTGTGAAAAATGAAATGTCATTTTGAAGTCCAGGTGGCTTCTATAAGATACTATATTTGACATCAGGGATTTGAAGGTTTTCAGTGACAGATACATTCAAGAGGACCTTTTCTTGTTCAAGCTTACCCACATCTCCAACCACATCCCTGCCCACAAGGAGGCTCCTCCAAGGGCTCATTCACCCTGAGAAAGGCAGAAGAATGAATCAGATAGAAGGTGGAATAAGCATCCAGGATGTCAAGATGCTCTGGGGTTGCAGTAGTCCCCCTTATGTTCTTCAGGAAATTCCCATCCTTAAACAACTTCTTCATTAATTCTAGAAGAAGTTTGGACTCTCTACAGTTTTTTGAAATGAACTGTTCATGAGAATTAAATATTAGAGCTATAGTGGTCCTTCACGTAGCACCTTTGACAAGAAAGCCTAAGGGGCCATTCTCCAAAGTAAAGCTGCCACAATCTCTCTGGGAAAGATAGGCATGGGAATGCCAGTATCAGGGTCCACTAGGCTGACATCTTCTGGCAGAAAAACCGCAAGCATAGACCTGTTGGAGCTTTCAAAGCAGATCACAGTCAGAAGGTCATGAAGGCAACCAAGCATACAGCCAAGAGGCTGGATTAAGTTACACAGATGGACCTGAATGTAAAAAGATGTGTTCTGTGGAGTGGAAACATATAGGTATACCTCAAATTGTTCATAGTTCTTGTCATTCCCAGCATAAGGCTATGCATGACAAACAGAGGGCAAAAACTTTATTTTGCTTCTTTAGAAATGTCAACCTTAATTTTTTTCACAGAAGCTTCTTTCTTTGTATAGATATATTTTCCACACATTTGAAGACCAAGTAGATTTTAAAACATCAATTATTAAGAAGGACCACAGCTGGACTATCTCCCACAATAAAGTAAAATGCCAGTTCACTAATATTGATTTTATCCAGATGGTCCTCTTGTTATGATACTTATTAAAATGACTAATATTCACTAAATCATTATTTAATGATAGTTTTAAGTTAACGATATTTCACCAGTGTATTGCAGGTACTAATGACCAGAAGCTTCTTTTTCAGAGTTTGCTGATGAAAATTGCAACACCACTGTCTACATAGACAGAGAGAGATTCATTTACGGGATAAAGTAATTTTGAATTACATTAAATGGGACATTTTAGTTAATGTTATTTGAGGAATTTCAAGGCCAGGAACGAACAAAGTCTAAAAAGGACCTTGTTGTGATTGGACTACAGAAGGATTTACAACAATAGTAGGACTCTGAATGGACATAAAGGTAGCTTACATCCCCTTATTATAGATACCTTCAGGTGACTTTTTTTTTGTTAAATTAATGAGTAGAAGGACTTATAAAATAACCTCCCAGTTCATTAATGGTGACTGAATCATAACATCTGGGACTGCTCCCTCTTCCTTATATTGGCCCAGAATTATAGGAAGAGTAGCAAAGATCTATTTCCATGGAGATTTTTTTTAAAAATTCAGATTTATTTAGTGCTGTTTACAGCAACTGGTGTGCCTCTCCACCTCAGCAACTTTAACGTGTGTGAACTTCATCTCCCAACACTTAGGAACCCAGGTAGTTGAAATTTATTTATTTTTATTTATTTATTTTGTCCAATACACAATGAGGGATTTAGTGGGGGTATGTGTGTATACAGTGATCCCCCGGTTATTGCGTCCCCGACCATTGCGAATGGGCTACATCGCGATTTTTCAACCCGGAAGTAAAAACACCATCTGCGCATGTGCGCCCTTTTTTCCTATGGCCACACATGCGTAGATGGTGTTCCCCGCCGGGCAGATCAGCTGCTGGGCGGCTTCCCTGGGTCTTTCCCCTCTTGCTGGCGGGAGGGCGAGAAGCCCCCCCCAGCACCCGCTCGCCCTCCGTTCGCCCGCCCTTCGCCCGGCCACCCGCCATTTGCTCGCTGCTCGCCCGGCCACCCGGGTTCGTTTGGCTTCGGGACTCAGTTGGGAAGCGGCACGGGTGTTTTAAAAGGTCTCCGCCGGCATGGGGGGCTTCTTAGCACCCCCCCAAACCCGGGTTGGGGGTTCGGGGGGGGTAGGAAGCCCCCATGCCGGCGGAGACCTTTTAAAACACCCGTGCCGCTTCCCAGCTGAGTCCTCAAGCCAAGAGCAGAAGTTAGCCTTGAATCCCTTTGAATCCTGCTGGATACGGGCGATGGGCGGGGCGAGCTGCCACAGCCCCTGGCTTCCACGCCGCTCGTCCCACCCACCGCCCGTATCCAGCAGAAGCTGCTGGATTCAAAGTGCTGGGGTGGGGGGCTGTCGGGACACCCCCCACCCCAGCACTTTGAATCCCGCCGCTTCTGCTGGATACGGGCGATGGGGGGGCGAGCTGCCACAGCCCCTGGCTTCCGCGCCGCTCGTCCCACCCACCGCCCGTATCCAGCAGAAGCTGCTGGATTCAAAGTGCTGGGGTGGGGGGCTGTCGGGACAAGTCGCGCACAAAGGCCGAGGCGAGGCTGAGCAGGAGGAGAAGCCAACCAGCGAGGCGGTGGGCTGGGAGCCGCAGGTGAAAGGAGCTCGGGCATCGGAGCGCGGCGCCAGGCATTGTTCTCCGGACCCCGCCCGCTCAGCCCCGCTTCACATTCCTCCAAGTCATTTCGCCGCTCGTGTCCTGGCTAAACCGGGCAGCAGGAGACAGGCGGTGGGCTGGGAGCAGCAGGCGAAAGGAGCTCGGACATTGTTCTCCGGACCCCGCCCGCTCAGCCCCGCGGCGGCCCTTTCCCTCTCCAGGCTGTGGGCGGGGTCCGGAGAACAATGCCTGGTGCCGCGCTCCGATGCCCGAGCTCCTTTCACCTGCGGCTCCCAGCCCACCGCCTCGCTGGGACTCAGCTCGAAAGCGGCGACAGCCAGCGCGGAGAAGCCGTTCGCCGGCGCTGGCTGTCGGCGCTTTTGAGCTGAGTCCCAGAGCGAATTCGCTCCCGGACTCAGCTCGAAAGCGGTGATAGCCAGCGCGGAGAAGCCGTTCGCCGGCGCTGGCTGTCGGCGCTTTGGGGCTGAGTCCCGGAGCGAATTCGCTCCGGGACTCAGCTCGAAAGCGGCGACAGCCAGCGCGGAGAAGCCGTTCGCCGGCGCTGGCTGTCGGCGCTTTGGGGCTGAGTCCCGGAGCGAATTCGCTCCAGGACTCAGCTCGAAAGCGGCGACAGCCAGCGCGGAGAAGCCGTTCGCTGGCGCTGGCTGTCGGCGCTTTGGGGCTGAGTCCCGGAGCGAATTCGCTCCGGGACTCAGCTCGAAAGCGCCGACAGCCAGCGCGGCGCGGCTGTTTTAAAATGTCGCCGCCGGCATGGGGGGCTTGCCAGCACCCCCCGGACCCCCAACCCGGGTTTGGGGGGCTGCTAGGAAGCCCCCCATGCCGGCGGCGACATTTTAAAACAGCCCCGCCGCCCCCAATCTTCGGCTCCTCGCTAGCGCTGCGGGAGTAAAAACACCATCTGCACATGCGCAGATGGTGTTTTTACTTCCGCAGCGCTACTTCGCGAAAACCCGCTCGTTGCGGGGGGTCCTGGAACGGAACCCTCGCAACGAGCGGGGGATAACTGTATATATATATATATATATGTCACATGTTTAAGCTGAATTTGAAAATTAAGGGAGACTAGGATAGATCTATTTCGGCCTTATTTTGGCCTCATCAGCTAGCCATACCCACTGGGACTTGAACCTGCAACCTTTGCCTTGTAAGGCAGAGAATTATCCTCTAGGCTACAGTATATATATATATATATATATATATATATATATATATATATATATATATATATATATATATATATATATGTCACATGTTTAAGCTGAATTTGAAAATTAAGGGAGACTAGGATAGATCTATTTCGGCCTTATTTTGGCCTCATCAGCTAGCCATACCCACTGGGACTTGAACCTGCAACCTTTGCCTTGTGAGGCAGAGAATTATCCTCTAGGCTACAGTATCCAATCCCTTCAGCTCTGTACCAGGGAAGGGTTACATTTTTGTGTCGAATCACCCTGGTATATTG
Source organism: Erythrolamprus reginae (assembly GCF_031021105.1). Classification (NCBI taxonomy): domain Eukaryota; kingdom Metazoa; phylum Chordata; class Lepidosauria; order Squamata; family Dipsadidae; genus Erythrolamprus; species Erythrolamprus reginae. The sequence goes on from NC_091950.1 coordinate 301,848,185, forward strand.
AAGGAACATCACAGCTCCTTTTTTGCCTCTCGGCCCAACCCGGGGCCATTTCCAAGGCAGTTAATTTTATTGATAGCCGACAATTCTATCTGTATGTGTCACATGTTTAAGCTGAATTTGAAAATTAAGGGAGACTAGGATAGATCTATTTCGGCCTTATTTTGGCCTCATCAGCTAGCCATACCCACTGGGACTTGAACCTGCAACCTGTATGTGTATATATATATATATATATACACATACACACACCCACACATAGTAAAATACATGATGAAGGTTATAGAGGAGATACTCATAGTAAAATATATCTAAGAAATAATAGAAAAGAAGATATAGTAATAGGACATATCAATGAAAGAATAGAAGAAGAGATATAGGAATAGAAGAAAGGTATAGGAGATATAGGAGAGCAATAGGACAGGGGACGGAAGGCACTCTAGTGCACTTGTACTCGCCCCTTACTGACCTCTTAGGATAGGTCAACCATAGATAATCTAAGGGTAAAGTGTTGGGGGTTTGGGGATGACACTATGGAGTCCGGTAATGTTGCTTTAAGGTGTAATCCATACACCTTAAAGCTTCTGGGGTCGAGAAATATTAGGTTAGACTACCCTATTCAGAAATAGTGTTTAGCAAAGCACTGCTATCAGATCAGAATGTGCTAATTTGAGAATTGACTGCTAATGAAACATTGAAACAATTCTTCCTTATGTCCCAAACTCTAGGACTTCCCCGCCCCTTGATTCCAGTCCATTAATCCACATCATAACAGCTGTGAGATAAGACTATATGTTGACAATCTAGGAACAAAAGTGATTTTTTTCTGCAATATATATTTGGTTTTAGATTATGTGAGGTAAAAGTATATGGTAGCTTGCATAATCAGAAGGATCAATCTTCATTTTTATTTGCTGGACATTTGGTCAGAGTATGAACAACCACTCTTGCTAACATGGGGGAGGGGGTGTCTGAGTAGATGGATGTTCCATCTATTGTTGTGCTTATCACTCTAATTATAGTGTTTGATTTCTTTTCCCTGAAGCAGGCCAAGCCTCTGTTTAAAAGGCATTGCTTATCAAATTTGTCAGCATCCATTCGTATGCACAGTAACAAGAAAGTAAGCAGTTTTGTTCTGCTGAAATGTTGAATGTTCAGAGGTTCATCGATAATAAATGTTGCAAGTGTAAATATTAAAAATGTAAAAACTGATGGTAGGCAAATGATTAGGAACTAGTTTTCAAATATTAAATTTTGCACATGTTTTACAGAACAAGATACCCAATTTCAAGTTTTGGAGTGACAATATGGGGTTTTTTATTAGATTTTTTGTTGTTGTTCAGCTCCCACAACACTGCCAGACTATTTACTAAGACTGTATTACCATTATTCTTCTCATTCTTCCTATTTCCTATCTCCTTTTCTATTTACGTCTATAATTAATAATAATAAATTATTAGATTTGTATGCCGCCCCTCTGTGAAGACTTTATAACTTTGTTGCTAGTATCCTTACAATTTATATTATTTTATTTAGTTTCCTACTATGATTTTTGTTGATTGATTATTTAGTATGCTATGATTGTCACTAAGTATTGTATCTTATGTTCATGATGAATTAATTTATGATGACTATGATCATGATTATCACTTATATCTTTTATTTACACAGTGAACTTATGCACCGAAGACAAATTCCTTGTGTGTCCAATCACACTTGGCCAATGAAAATTTCTATTCTATTCTATTCTATTCTATTCTATTCTAGTCCAGTGCAGTCCAGTGCAGTCCAGTGCAGTCCAGTCCAGTGCAGTCCAGTCCAGTCTAGTCTAGTCTAGTCTAGTCTAGTCTAGTCTAGTTTTAAGAGACAGCAAAGACCGTAATATTTATGTTAGGCAAATACAGTGATCCCCCGCTCGTTGCGAGGGTTCCGTTCCAGGACCCCCCGCAACGAGCGGGTTTTCGCGAAGTAGCGCTGCGGAAGTAAAAACACCATCTGCGCATGTGCAGATGGTGTTTTTACTTCCGCAGCACTAGCGAGGAGCCGAAGATTGGGGGCGGCGCGGCTGTTTTAAAACATCGCCGGCAGCATGGGGGGCTTGCCAGCACCCCCCGGACCACCAACCTGGGTTCGGGGGGCTGCTAGGAAGCCCCCCATGCCGGTGGCGACGTTTTAAAACAGCCGCGCCGCCCCCAATCTTCGGCTCCTCGCTAGCGGGCAGGCAGGCGGCGGACAAGCCGTTCGCTGGCGCCGCTCGCTCACGCTTCCCAGCTGAGTCCTGAAGCGAATTCGCTTCAGGACTCAGGTGGAAAGCGGCGAGAATGAACGGCGTGGGCGCGGGACGCGCGAGCGGGCGGCGGACAAGCCGTTCGCTAGCGCTCGCTCTCGCCGCTTTCCAGCTGAGTCCTGAAGCAAATTCGCTTCAGGACTCAGGTGGGAAGCGGCGAGAATGAACGGCATGGGTGCGGGACACGCGAGCGGGCGGCAGACAAGCCGTTCGCTAGCGCTCGCTCTCGCCGCTTTCCACCTGAGTCCTGAAGCGAATTCGCTTCATGACTCAGGTGGGAAGCTGCGAGAATGAACGGCGTGGGCGGGCGAAGGGTGGGCGGCAGCAAGGAGTTTGTGTGGGCGGTGGGGAAACTCCTTGCTGATGCCCGCCGCTCGCCCTCCCGCCAGCAAGAGGGGGAAGACCCAGGGAAGCCGCCCAGCAGCTGATCTGCCGGGCGCCATCTACGCATGCGTGCCCATAGAAAAAAAGGGCACGCATGCGCAGATGGTGTTTTGACTTCCGGGTTCAAAAATTGCAAATTACCCTGTTCGCAATGGTCGGGGACGCAATAACCGGGGGATCACTGTACAATAAAAAAGTTATCCTGCACATTGGAAATCAAGATTATGCGTGAATTCTGTTTCTTGAGCATTTCCCCCCCATATAACTACTAATTTGTCAGAAAAAATAATTGATTTTGATATTTTTCCTTGTAAAAGAAAAAAAAAGGAGAATCTTATGGCAGGTTGGTTAAATAGCACTAAAATATATATTGGATGCTGGGGAGCTCAGCTTAATAAACTAGATCTCTTTGGATTGGATTTAATTTCCCTAGTCATAGAAAACTTGCAGGTACTACTTAAGTCTGATACATTAATTGGTGGTTAAAAAATAAACAATAGTAATACTGATCCCACCCACAAATAAAGTTTGACTATGCCAATACTTGACTATTTTTGCCGTCCAAATATGCTTAGAACAAATTAATATTTGTAGTATGGAACATGACATAATAAGACTAAACTACATTAATTAAAGGAGACATGATGATGCTAATTTTAGAAAGAGAATCTTATTACTTGACTCGTTCTGCCATAGAACAGCCTTCAAATAGGTAAAATTCCATAGGCTTAATTGCATCTTAATTTGACCATTGACATTTTTGTCCCTCTCCAGTGCTATTTGCTTGTTTCAATGTTTATATTCATAGAAATATAATGTATTAAGTCAAATGAAGCTTTGACATGAACATTAAAGCGAGCATTAAGAACAGTGTTTATTCTTTTGTGATCCTTTCTAACTCCATGCATCTGTATGTGCAAATATTGTTTCCACCTGCTTTCTTATATATTTTAAAATAATGACTTCTCAAAAAGACGTTAATATACCAGTAGTTAGCCATTCTTAGTAAAGCAAAACTATGATACAGGAATGTCAAAAGGGCATTATGATGTTACTCTGTCCCTTCTTACTTTTATTTATCCAAAAAGGCATCTGAAAAATTCAGATGTCTCAAAAAAAACAGTGAGAATATTTTCAAGTTAATTACATTTTTTTACATATGGTACATTTAAAAAAATCACTCAATTTCCAGCAAACTGAAGCATTTAAATGATTAAAAGCAAGAATAATATTTTGAGTTTTGATTTACTTAGTTTCAGTATTTATATCTCTCAATGAGAATTTTGTCTGTGTAGTACACATATGTACATATAATACTCTTCCCATTTGGGATGAGGAAAACACAGAAAAAAGAATGATTTAAAACATGCAGTAAAACAATGATGGGGAAAAGAAGCCATCTGCTATAGGACAGATTTTGAGCAATCATTCCAGACTGATCAGGCATATTTTCTTGAAAATGTGATTTGGTTTTGAACACTATAAGTGAATAAATCATTCTCAATGGTCTAGTGTATGCTTATTTAAAGAAATAAGACAATGAAGGGCTACCAAAATATTTACTACCACACTGTGGGTGTGACTTATGCAGGACACCCTGCATTTTCTTTCAAATTGGGTACTCTGGGGTGGAGCTCCATTTTCACTAGCCAGTTGTTAGAGAGCTTGAAAATATGTGCTTACCTTGATGTTGGACAACTTCGATAAGTCACAGATTTAGCTCAGGGATGTCAAACCGGCTGATGCAAATAAAGGCCACACCCACCCCAGCTCTGCAAATGGGAAAGAACATTACAAAATGTCACATGATGGCAATATGACATGGCAAGTTTGACACCTATGATCTAGCCCATCTGTTCTGAAAACATTATCTTCTCAGTATATTGAATTATTGACTCTAAAATAGGGATGTTGCTCTTTTAGATGTTGCATGCAAAATACAGAGTGGATTTGAAAATTATAGCATTATTATTATTATTATTATTATTATTATTATTTGTTCTGCCGACGTGTCTCATCCGCCCATAATTACAGGGTAATTAGTCCAGGAAGACACACACCACATGATAAAAGGAAAACCCAAAAGTTTTTATAAACAGAAAAACAGAAAGAGCTCCCTTTTTAAATGTCAAAGGGATTTTCTGGTACACACAAGACACAGGTTAAATGCAGTCCAATGGCTCACCCAATAACTGGGAAATTGAGTCCAATTCTAAAGTACAGAGAGTCCACACACACAATCCTGAACAGCAAAAAACACAATCTTGATGAAACAATGAATCAGATAAACTGCCTTGAGGCTAAAACACCAGGCTGCATTTTTATCTGGAGCATTAATTACAGCAGCCCCACCCAACCACAGGTGGCCTCATTTTCTCTTGTAATAATCCTTCAGTTGTTTCCTCCTATGCATCACTCTACGCATGCGTGGATTTGTCATTAATTCTTGTTCAGAATCCAGGGATGATACAGATGACTGATCTCCTCCTGGGCTGTCTGCCAAACTCCCCTCTTCCCTGTCACTCACGCTTCCTTGGTCAGAGGAGACTTCGTCGTCAGATTCTACTGGGAGCAAAGCAGGCCTGTGGCATGTGGATGTCTCCCCCACATCCACATTCCTTGGGGCAGGAGCTGGGCCAGAGCTAACCACAACATTATTATTATTTTCCTTCTTGCTTTCTAGAATTTCAATTTACTCTGTATTTTGTTTTGACAGGATTAGAAAGTACCTTTTGCTAACCCTGACATATATCCACAGTTTTTCTCCAAATAATTACTTGTTTTCATTGAATTCTCCCTGTTTTTATTTCCTGTTCTCTTAACTTATTGTATATTCTTTGTTTAGCAATTGTAATTTAGTGATTAATATCCCTTGGGCTTAATTATAATAAACTGATTTGGAAATCCAACTTTTTTCAAAACCTGGAGCTAAATATAACTAAGGCAAAGCTCCAATGAATATGGTTATATTTTATTTTTCCATAAACATGCTCAAAATGATACTTCACTAAAATAATACTATTTTTGCAAAAATGGGAAACTAAAAGCATTATAGAAGGTAAGGTATGATTATAATGTGCATGTGTTGATATATCTAATTCCATTTTCCACTCCACAGAAGTAGAAAAATATATGCCTATCTATCCAATTTAACCTTGTGTCTTTGACGTGTGCTAATCAGAACAATTTCCATTTCTAGTCATTGCCCAAAATCTGCTGGTGTTTCTCAAACTATGAACATTTAATGATCTGCCCCTTTAATTCCTTAACTGTGGGTCTTTTTCTCTCTTCCATTTCATGCCTTTTATGTGCTATGGTTGTGATATATTATGGCTGTTATTTTATGCCTGTATTATTACTGGGAAGGTTTTAAAAAGGAGATTGGCAGGCCAAAGCCTCTTAGAGGCTATTTGGGGCGTTGACAGAGAGACTTCTCTGTCTGCCTGTGCTTTTGGCACCTCAGTTGAGATCAGTGGTGGGATTCAACTAATTTAACAATCCATTCATCCTAAAGACCAAGTGGGCATGGCTGGAGGGGTCATGTGACTGAGGGCCAGCCAATGGTGGGATTTTCCAGTTCGCTGAACTGGCAAATCCCACCATTGCAACGAGTCTAGGGAGAGGGTCGGCATACAAATAACTAAATAACTAAATAACTAAATGAGTAACTGAGTAACCGAGTAACCGAGTAACCGAGTAACCGAGTAACCGAGTAACCGAGTAACCGAATAACTAAGTAACTAAGTAACCAAATAACTAAATCAATCAATCAATCAATCAATCAATCCATCTTAACAACCAGTTCGCCCAAAACGTCCTGAAGCAGCTGAAGTCCACCTCTGGTTGAGATGGCATGTTTTAAAGTTATGGAGAGGTAACCACTATGTCTTGCTGAATCTGGGTCAGAGACAACCTAGATATAAAACTTGAGAATAAAATAAAACTTGATCCTTCACAAACTACAACAGGCTAGCCTCATGTCTTGCAAGGCTATTAAAAGTATTGAATTTTATAATAGTTAGGATATTTTTCCTCAGGTTGTTGCAAATGGTCTTTAAGCAATAATTTCAGTAACTGCAGCGTCTATTGTGCAGTATGTAGCCATCCTGAGATATTTGCATCTTGCAGTCTGGAGGCCAAGTAACAAATAATTTACAGGGATCTACTGGGTAAAAACTGTTTGGAACTGAAATCTGCTTAAGAAATTGATATCCAGATAGGTTCCTTTGTTTCTTTACCCCACCTACATGTGCCAGGAAAACAAGCACTAATTATTCATTTTTATTTCTGTGGATGTATCTTTGAAGATGCATAGCTTCTATTAATAGATTTTCTGAATGATGTCACCTCTGTTTACACTTTCTCATGTCTGATACACGTCGACTGATGAATGGGGAGAAAAAAGAAATAAAGGTAACCCCAATGTCATTTGGGCTATAAAGGAAAATAGGAATGAAGGAATGAAGGAATGAAGGAAGGAAGGAAGGAGAATCCATGTTACAGACTTTAAAAAAAAAAGTTCAAACTTTTATTGAGTCATCAGTCTATTTTTAAAAAAGTTTGTTTCAGACTTTATCAGAAGGCCCCTTCAGAAGAGGACAAGCAGGCCTGGATGGAGGGCCATGGGGAGTGACTTCTACTACATCATATAGTAGCTATTCAGAGTCATTTGTCTATTATGAATCAAGCTCATAACACTGTTTGTGCCAGCAGAAATTTAAAACCTCTACTAGTTTTGATGTGGAACAAGAAAAGATGGGCAACCATTGTCTTTCCAGTAGCCCAGGATGGGTTGAGGATGATATCAAGCTGTCCTACTTTCAAAAATTAATAGTGTTCTGTCCTTGTGACTGGGCAGACAGTATGCAGATTAAGCCACAAAAGCATGAAGAGTTGAAGCTTCCGTCACAGTTAAATTAGTTGCTATATCCTATAACCGTATTTCTTTAAACATCAATTCACTAATAATTGACACTAATCATAGTCACCTTCTCTGGGACATGAAGTGCTAAAACATTAAAAGTATCTCTGAATCCATGATAAGATAGTCACATTTTCTAATCATCTTTCTAATTTCATTGCTTGGTTATATAAAATTTTTGATGAAGGAACCCTCCACTTATAAAATAAAACAGTTAATGCAACTTTGGGGTTAGAAAATTGAGATATGCCTTAAAATGCTTACATAAAATCCCCCATGGTCATATTTATCAAAGCACTTTCAAAAAGTACTAAAGTACTAAAATGCATTAGGAGAAAAAAAATAGTCTTTTAAGAAAATACCCAGTTTTCATAGCTCTGTCAGCATTTTAACCCAAATGTCATTAAAGTTTGTAGGCACATACTTCTGCCAGGAAAGGTGAATTGATGTTAGATATTATTCAGATATATTGTAGTTGTTTTCTTGCACATGCTGCATCATGGCACCATAATGCAGGTACTCTGTTTGAACTGACATTCCCACCTCATATTAGCTTATTCAATCTGGATCACTTCACTTGTTTCTCCCCCCAAAAAATATCAACAGTCCATGCCACTCCAGCACAATGTTGAATATTGGTGCATTTGCAGGGCAAGGTGTTTGTGAAATCTGTCTTAAGGACAACAAAGAACTCTTAGAAGATGCAGGAAAAGTGACCTTTACATGCATAAAGTTCTCATCAACAAGGGTTTGTTAAGTAATGGCCTGCGTCTTATATACAGATGCAGTTGGGATATACAGTACAAGAAAACATGTGTTCATTGTACAATTGATAGGCTGCTATGAATCCCCACAAGCTACAAAGCTCACAAAATTGCAGGAATGGGTGGTTGCAGCTCAGTGTTCCAGGAAATGAACCATATTTATAGCTTTTGCCACTTTGTTTTATCAGTCTTGTAAAAACCAGTACAGCAGCAAGACTATTGTATGCACAAAAAATGGAAGGATACTTCAATTCCGCCCATGGATGGATGGTTGCAGAAGCTGATGGTCTTGGCTGAAAAGGAAAAAATGACTATTTTGATTAAAGAAAAGAATAGAAATGCTTTTGTTTCCACATGGAAACTGTTTCTGAACTTTGTGCTTGAAGTGGAAAAGAATGAAACTTTGATTTTGGGTTTTATCGATTAGATTGCTAGATTCCTATAGAAATGGTTAGTTTATATTATTATGAAAAAAACATAAAAGTTGTGATTTTATATTAATGCCTTATTTTACTGCAACAGAGTTGAAAATCAATGTTGCTTCTTTTTCTTAATCCTTCCTTATCTTTCCTCAATCCCCCCCATTGTTTTTCTATTTTCCTTTGTATTTTGTATCTTATTTTATCCTAATTATAAAAAAATACATTTATTTTAACTCAATAAAAATATTAACAGGTAAAAATCAGTACTAATAGGCTTCTGAGCTTAATACATAATATTGGAAGTTATCTACAAGTCCTACAAAGCACCAAAACTTTTTTGACAGGTAGCTCTCTAGATGTGATTAGTAGCATAGTCTTTGAAGCAAGTAAAAGAATGCTTACTTTTCAGATAGTTTAGAAAAACAAAATGTCAATTCATAAATGATCCAAAAATGACCAGGTTATAGTTCAGGTTGCTGGCTGGCTGGGGATTTCTGTAATTTGAACTCCACACAGTTTAAGATTGCAACAGCAGAGAAATGCTGCTCTGTTTAGAAGATTTAGGTTTACTTCTTTGCTGTAAGTGAAATATTCATTTCTATCCCTTAGGCACTCAAGGTAGTACATTAAGTACTTGTTTCTAAAAAGTCATACTAATAAAAATTTCTAATGGGAAGCATGGGATAAAGGGAAGATAAACAATGTTACATGATTCTACTCTGTTTGCCAAGGACAAGATATTACTTGAACTGGTGCTACGTGTGTGTGTGTGTGTGTGTGTGTGTGTATAAATTTGGAGAATGATTACTTTGATTACTGAAAAAAAACCTTATATTTTTTTTCTGTAGCACCAGCTCAAGTAATTTTTTGTCCTTGGCAAACGGAGTAGAATCATGTAGCTTTGTTTATATTTATATATACAGTATCTATATCTCTCTATATATCTCTATCTATCTCTATCTCTATCTCTATCTATCTCTACCTCTCTCTCTATCTCTCTCTATCTCCATCTCCATCTCTCTCTATCTCTATCTCTCTCTCTATCTCTCCATCTCTATACATATATCTATATCTACAAAAACAAATATCTATATCTATAATTTAGGGATTTTACTGTATACGTATATGTATATAAAATTTAGGGACCATTAACAGAATACTGCCTCCATCAAAAAACCTTAAACTTCATTTAGGTAAAGTTAGAACTAGAAACACTGTGTCTAGACAACTTTTCAGGGGTGGGTTTCTCCTGGTTCGGATCAGATCGTCCAAACCAGTAGCAATCCACTGGTGATGTCATGTAAATAGATCAGCTGGTGCCAGTCCGTGCACACTGCCATTTTTTTTTGTTCAGCTGTTAATGCTGACCTTTATTTCTTCACCCGATGCACAGCTGATCAACTCCCCAGCTGTGTTTTGGGCTGATTCCAGCGGAAGCCTAATTGCATGAGAGGATGCGCGTACACAAATCATTGCGATGTGAACCTGTGGGGAAGGTAAAGGGAACCCACCCCTGCAACTTTTGATTTCAAATGGGAGAATCTACTCTTTTTATTGCTCTCTGTTTAAGAATTAAAGTAATTTAGCATCAGATGAGTTCTAGCTCTCAAGTCATATTTTAACATATAAGTATATTCCTATCTGCCTTTCTTTCATTGTTTTCACTAGCAACTATAGCTACAGCAGCAAATAAACAGGACAAAAATATTAAGGAAATGCTGAGAGATTGCAAAGATGTGACTGTCATTTATACAAGCAGACTTGGTTACTCTCAGTAACCAGGGTTGGGTTCTGGATCGTTTTGCTGGTGGCTTGCTCAGCGTTGCGCCGGGCGCACACACATGCAGAGAAGCAAAATCCAAGATGGTGGCACCGATGGACCAGCACTGACAGAACCGTCTCCATGACGTCATTGCCAGTTTACTAATGATTCTAAAGAATCGGTAGGAACCCACCTCTGCAAGGTAACTAAGCTGTTAAATCCTTCAAAGAATGTTTAAAAGTGGACATTTTGTTTTGGTATTGTATGAAATTTGGAGGTTCTTTAATTCATATTATCCAGTCTTTTCAGCTTCGGCCTTTTTCTAGTTTCCAATATTGACATATATCATATTGGGAAGAAATTCTATACATAAATAACTTGGACCAAATCATTCCTCATCTCATGAACAGATTTGTCTGTGCTGAGCCTGGGGCCCAACAAAAGAAAAAAGCAACAACTTAATAGTAAAGATTTTACCCTTCTGATTGTAAGTAATGAATCTGGGAATGAGACATCTATCTATTTTTAAAAGTCTCCTATGCTAAAAATGAGAAATTGAAAGACATATGTTTCTATATGATCTAAATTTAATGGTAATCTTAAGGACTGAATTAATTTTATTACACTATCAATAATTATATGCATCCTTTCTTTTTCATCCTCCCAATGTTTTTATTTTAATTACCACAATATTTGAAGTTTATTTTTTTTCACTAGATAACGTCAGTTCATGGTCTTCTAGCTCTAAAAGTATTTTGTTTCTCAGCAACTTTTATTCTTTCATTTAAACTAAACATCAAGCTATAAAGCCCTTCATGGCATCAGACCAGAATATCTCCGGGACCGCCTTCGGACGCACGAATCCCAGCGACTGGTTAGATCCCACAGAGTTGGCCTTCTCCGGGTCCCGTCGATTAAACAATGTTGTTTGGCGGGACCCAGGGGAAGAGCCTTCTCTGTGGCGGCCCCGACCCTCTGGAACCAGCTCCCCCCGGAGATTAGAACTGCCCCCACCCTCCTTGCCTTTCATAAACTTCTTAAGACCCATCTCTGCCATCAGGCATGGGGAAACTGCGACATCTCCCCTGGGCCTATACAGTTTATACATGGTATGTTTGTGTGTATGTTTGCTTTTAATAATAGGGTTTTTAGTGTTTTTTAAATTATTAGATTTGTTTTTATATTGTATTTGTTATTGTTGTGAGCCGCCCCGAGTCTATGGAGAGGGGCGGCATACAAATCTAATTAATAATAATAATAATAATAATAATAATAATAATAATAATAATAATAATAATAATATAAAATTTCAAATCTGGTAAACTCAATCCTTCTCTTTCCTTTGCATCTTCTATTCAACGTGCAAGTGTAGCATGTGCTACTTGTATTTAACATGCATTTAACACTTTCTCTATCCATACAAATTTATAAACATCTTTTTGCCATTATTTGAGTAGTACATTAGCTGCAGTGTTGGGTTCTTACTTTCCCTAGCAGTTCCCATTACGATGGAAGTGCACGTTTTGCATGCGCAGAGGGTTATTTGTTGGCCACAGCAACCAGAGAACCAGTTTGAGGGCATGGACAGCCAGTCATTGCTGCTGCTTTGGTGACCGGGTGGAAATTTCTGCCACTGGTATATAAGAATCAATCCGAAACCCACCACTGATTAGCTTTCAAAAGAAGTACTGTGAAAAAAACCAAAGCATCATTCTAGATAAAACATTTTTAATCTCACAATTACTCCACCACAGAGATAATTTTAATTTCTCATCTTAACATTTCGTTCTTAATTTTATCCCGTGTTGTAACACAATCATTTTGAAATAAAATACAATTCATATTCACCATAAGGAGGCTCAAACATTTTTCAATGTTAAAACTTCCCCATCAGTTATATTTTATCTTTTATTTTCATATTTTTGTTAACATCTTCATCTTCTGATTATTAATCTCAAAACTGGCTAGCATGCCAAAGTCTTTTAATTCTTTCATTAATGTTTTACTTCCTCTAATAGATCTTCCAAAACTAACACCAAGTCATCTCCAAATGTCCTTACATTGTAAGCAGCGAAAGGCTGCAAAAACTTTTACTACCACACTGTGGACGTGGCTTATTTTATGGGTGTGGCTTGCTGGCCATGTGATCAGGTGGGGGTGGCTTGACAATCATGTGACTGGGGGTGGCTTAAAGGTGGCCAACTTGATGTCACTCACGTTAATAGTTTGGTTTAGGGTTAGAGGTAAGGTGCCTGGCCTCTCCTCGCCTCAAAGAGATACAATTTTCCTATCTATTTACTATTACTGAACATCCAAAATATACTATTTAATTCTATGTATATATGCCATATGTGTACATACATATTACACACAGGCACACAAAAATATACCTTATCTACTATATAAACTGTATATGTATGTACACACACACGCACATGCACAGCTCTTCTAAAATTATACACATTCAGTTTCATTTACTGCGATAGGAAAAACATACCTAGAGCACAAACGGGAAAAAAAAGAAAAAAAATCATTTTTTTTCTACCGGTTCTGTGTGCCCGACTGTACCCTTAGGAGCCCATCACTGTAGGAGCCCTTACTTTATAAGTTTCTTTTTAAAACCTAACTCTCACTATTCTTTTATCATGTTATGTCTCTATTCAGCACCTCAAAAACTAAAAGTATTAAGAATGGCAGTCATCCTTTTCTTGAATTTTTTTGAATTTCACCAGGTAAAAAATCATTGCATTGATCTTCATGAGTACCTATACAATTATTTCCATACTTTTAGCCCAAATCATCATAAACAATTAATAGTTGTTATCCAATAAATATAATGGCTGATGAAATTTTTTTTTGTTAAAATTGGGTCCTAAGCCTTTTTCTGTATTAGCTTCTTTACAACTGCCAGCATCCTTTCCATTCTGTAAATTAAAATTCACTGTTGTAAAGGTGTAACATATCTGAAGATTTTTGTAGGTAAAATTTCAGATACTTTGTTTTTACAATTTTCACTCAATATCATACATATCATTTTCATTCATTCATTCATTCATTCATTCATTCATTCATTCATTCATTCATTTATTAAACTTGTATTCCGCCCCTCTCCGTAGACTCAGGGCGGCTCACAACAGTAATATAAAAAAAACTGTACAATACAAATCTAATAGTTAAAACTAAGAACCCATAATTTAAGAAAACATACATACAACATACCATACATAAACAGTATAGGCCTGGGGAAGTTATCTCAGTTTCCCCATGCCTGATGGCAGAGGTGAGTTTTAAGGAGCTTACGAATGGCCAGGAGGGTGGGGGCAGTTCTAATCTCAGGGGGGAGCTGGTTCCAGAGGGTCGGGGCCGCCACAGAGAAGGCTCTTCCCTTGGGCCCTGCCAAATGACATTGTTTAGTCGACGGGACCTGGAGAAGGCCAACTCTGTGGGACCTGATCGGTCGCTGGGATTTGTGCGGCAAATTAAGGCAAATTGTTTGAGCAGACTTTTTTTTATCCAAAGTAGTCTTCAAACAAAAATGTAATAACCCTTCTTTGGCGTTATTATTTTAAAACACATTCCAATGCATGATTTTTAAATAATATTTTATCATCTATAAATGCTATATTCTGCAAATTGCCATCAGAATCCATTTGGAGAGATTATGCCAATTCGTTTCTCTAGAAGTCCATGACAGATTTCTTCTACACTGCTAACAGAAATATATTCTTTTGAAAAATGCAGATTATCTTCTGAGCAATGTTCTTTATGGCTATGTACATGAAATATGTGGTGAACTCCGTGTCTTGAGCTGACTTAGAAGTAGATAATTTCTGCCATAATAGCATATGCTTCACTTTATTGAGACAACCTGGAAAAAAAAAAGAGTTCTTTAAGATTCATCTTGTTCATTATTCTTCAGGATAGTCTGTTACTGTGTGTTTTTGGCCCTTTACCATAACAAAAAAGACACATGTATACAACTAACAAATTAGTGCTACTGTAAATTTAGCACAAGAAATGAGCTGGAAGATAATTTTACCTATCATACTCTTCCAGATTAATAACACTGATGGGGTTTTGAAGAAAGAAAATTAATTATAGGCTCATGTTGCTTTCCATCCTACAGTCCTGTCACTTTATGCTTTAGTGCCTGATGTCCCTTGTCTCTCAAGAAACACTAACTTCTAAGAACAAAAAAGAAATGTATAAGCAAAAGATGTAGTAGAGGGAATGTATTGGAAATAAAAATTCTGACAGAAGGTCATGGCAAGTTTGGGAAGAATTTATTCAGTTTTTCAGAGGACTGTTTATAAGCTGGCAGTAGGCCCATGAAATGATTGTTCAGAGTCTACTTCAAATTGTTTCCTCTTAACCCACAGCTAAAGCAACTAATATTAAAATAAAAATAAAATGAAAATATAGGTGAAGCAAGTTTGACAAGCCCAGTTAATTGATGATTTAAGATTCTGTGGGAATCCTTTCCACCAACTATGCCAATTTCTTTTTTATATGCCAATTTTTTTCAGAACCTGCATAGATTTTTACTATATCTGGCATAACTCGTGGGAATGCAATATTTAGCAATTCATAATTTAGGATTACATGCTTAGAATATATATGATAAGTGCTTATGTACTGAACAGGATTTTAGAATACATCTTCAGCATACAAATTCATAAAGTTTGAAAAACAGTGTGTAAAATGACAGCCTATTTAGTGAAAAGGCATGTGCTATTAATGGGTATATACAGTGAAGGGCTAGCAAAAATGTTACTACCACACTGTGGGCAGGGCTTATGCAGGCTGCCCTGGATTTTCTTTCAACATCTTTCAGTGAAAATTAGGTGCTCTGGGGTGGAGCTCCATTTTCGCTACCCCACTGTGCCCCCCCCCCCCGGTCTGGGCAGGAGCCCACCCCTTGGTATATCATAAAATTAAGCAGTGATGCTTACTGGGTTCACAATCACCTAAATTCATTAGAAATATTCTCTGTCTGTACTGAAAAGACACACTGGCTACCTATTAATTACAGAGTTTATAACCTTTACCTCATAGAATGTTAGAAGTATCTTGCATTCTTCTAAAATGATTATTACAGAAAAAAAGTGAAGGGAAAATGGACAAGGATATTAGGACAGGGACAAGAATACATTTGTTGCTTGACACCCAGTTAAATTTATTTATTTATTTATTTATTCATTCATTCATTCATTCATTCATTCATTCATTCATTTATTTATTTAATTCTATTTCTATGCCAGCTCACTCCCCCAGGGACTCAGGGCAGCTCACAGCAAAATAAATTTGCATCAATATAAAAAAACAGTTTAAACAGTACAGTTTAAAGTAATTGCAGCCATGCATACATTCATGTACCGACCTCACTAATGCCCCTCCCTCCCCCCTCGAGATCAATGTGGTCCCAGGCCTGTTGGAAAAGCCAGGTCTTTATAGCTTTCTGGAAGGCCAATAAATGTGCTGATAATACCGTACCTGAACATTTCATGTGAAAAATGATCCAGAGGCTTTCAGGTATGTGTCCTTGAGGAATTAGAATGTAGAAGATGAATCATCTTGTAGTTTTCTTTGTGTGCAAATCACATTGTACCACTCACTACTGTAATTTTAACAACATAATATTTCTGATCTGTGCAGCTCGAGATGGCCTCATATTAATTATTTTAGAACAACTACTGACCAGATTTGCATGATGCTCTTAGGTGAAAATAATAATAATAATAATAATAATAATAATAATAATAATAATAACAACAACAACAACAACAACAACAACAACAACAACAACAACAGAATTGGAAGGGACCTTGGAGGTCTTCTAGTCCAACGCCCTGCTTAGGCAGGAAACCCTACACTATTTCAGATAGATGTTTATCCAACATCTGCTTAAAAATCCCCAGTTTTGGGGCATTCACAATTTCTGGAGGCAAGCTGTTCCACTGATTAACTGTTCTGACCGTCAGGAAATTTCTCCTTAGTTCTAAGTTGCTTCTCTCCTTGTTTAGTGTTCACCCATTGCTTCTTGTTCTGCCCTCAGGTCCTTTGGAGAATAGGTTGACTCCTTCTTCTTTCTGGCAACTCCTCTGCTATTGGAACACTGCTATCATGTCTCCCATGGTCCTTCTTTTCACTAAACCTGTACAATATATTGTACACCACACTATCAAACAACATGAGTATAATATACCTAAAAATGGTGTGGGGGAGGTTGACATCAGACTCTGAAACAGTGTTCCTTGCCACAGCTAAAATTTCCATTATTTCAAGTAGTGCTGTGACTCAAGATCATAGGAGTTATAATTCATTATGGCTAGAGATTAGACACCATACCCAGGGGGGAAAAAGGCTGCCTTAAAAAAATTCTGTCATCTAAAGTTC
Organism: Erythrolamprus reginae; assembly: GCF_031021105.1. Classification (NCBI taxonomy): domain Eukaryota; kingdom Metazoa; phylum Chordata; class Lepidosauria; order Squamata; family Dipsadidae; genus Erythrolamprus; species Erythrolamprus reginae. Next base: position 301,865,118 of record NC_091950.1, read on the forward strand.
ATACCAGATACATTTTGCATTTTGGTCATTATGTTATTCAGGTAATTCCTGAACTAACAAGAAAAGCAGACAAACAATGAACTCCTCAAGCTCAAAATGTCTGCCAAGAGGTTTTCCATGAGTCTTTGTCAACGCTTGAATGTACTCAGTTATTATAATGAGGATGAGCATATTTTCTTTCCTTTCTTTTCTTTCCTATTGGCAGTAATCTTTTTCTCCAGGATAGATGTTTTTTGTCTTTTTTTCCTGCTATATGTTGTCCTGATAGACCCATTGATTTATGTGATGTACACTGTAGTGGGGCTAAATAGTTTGCATTGTTAAACAATGACATGAACACATTCTTGTTAGCATATACTTCCTATGTCTGCAACCCAACATTAATTGTGCTTCCTTAACATTTTAAATTAGAAATATAAAGCAATCTAAATATCAGCATATAGAAAATGCCCACCAGTGACAACAGTATAATTGTTGACTATAAATGAAGACACATCAAGGTCCTTGATATTAAATGCCTCTTTAAATAAGAAGGCTTCTATTGACAAGCATAAAATCTTTAATTTGCAAAATAAAATGTTCATGAGCTACAAGAAAGACATTATGACACTCAGAATTGAGGTGCATTGAGAAGACATGATCATTTATTAAGATATACTGGTATATATGATCTTTGATAAAATAGGTCATTAATACCTCAGAAAGTTAGAATTCTGAAGAGAGTTTTTCAATTCCTTAAAGTTAACAAATCTGAGTCAATCTATTCTCTGCAGTCAGGAAAAAAAAAATATTTTTAGTGGGAGTCATATTCCCATACTGGGCTTTATACACATTACTTCCACAGTGTTTTTCCTTTAATGACAGAGATCCTCAAAAATGACAAAGACTATGAGATTTTTCTCTACTTGCCTATTTTCAGCACATTTCTCCCTTTCCCTCTATCAGGTTGTCTCTACAAATGCCTAGCAACTCTCTTCCCCATTATTTTCTCACTTCAACTTTGTCTTCTGTAAAGAAATTCTTCTCAGTACTAAATGCAAGGTCAGAAAATTTGAGAGAGTTCAGCTTCTAGTTTGTTATGGTGATTATGATAATAAACATGCATTATGGGCCCAGTGTGGCAAGCTTTCTAAATCTTAACCTGTCTGGAAACTACTGCTTGCAAGTAGACTTCTGCATTTTAGAAAATGTACATAATATTTTGAATCCAAGCAATAAATGAAGTTCTTTAGCAATAAACAATTGATAGTGTATGTGATAAAGTGAGCAAAATTTATTATGATCATAGTCTCACCACATCATCCAGTCTTTGGATGAGTTGTCTTTCACATAAATAATACATTGATATTGACATGTATTTAATCTGTCATTACACATTGACTATGTTTGCATAAAATTCTAAGCCAACAGCTTGTTTCATTGATGCTTATTACTATTACTCACATTGTGTATTAATGTTTACAAAGTCTGAGGTTAATTTTGCACCCTAGCTGATCCTAGGATCAGTGTTTTGGATTTGGCACAATCTGGATGTTGTAAATTGCTCTCCTTCCTGAAGAAATCTGAAAAAGAAAAATCTCGTTGCGATCATTTATCTCATCCTGGAAGAAGGTAAGATCAACCCCACTTCCATATTGTTGCCAAAAAACTCACATAGGCATGACAACAGGCCTTAGTGCAGTCTTTATTTTTAAGCACTTTTATACTCACGAGTATTGATAAAGCAGCCTAACCTTTACACATGCTTTGCTAATTCAATAAAAGAACATCTTCTGAATCAACATTACACAAACTCTATGTGATGAAAGAACTTGCGGTTCACTGATGTTGAAATTTACCTATTGAGATGAACAATAGGGCAGAGATAGCATTACCCAAATCTTCTAGAAGACTTGTCCAAATAGCTATTCACATCATTGCTTTGGCCACAAAGTAGTTATTGGACAAGTGAAAATGACAATTCGAAAAACATATATAGATATATATATGTTCATTGATGCACCAAGTGTCTAATATTACATTTATGTGAAATATCTACATTTGCAGAGTTCTGGGGAAAAAAACCCAAACCTATTTCTTTGCAAACATGGGAGTGTAAGCCAGTTCATATTTATTTGTATATGGCAACAATCTGAAAATAGTTAGTAATATTAATTAGGTTGTTCAAATTTAATTCTCTGGCAGAAAACAATATAGAGTCTACCTTCTCTTAAACTTTCAAAGCTGAGAAATTCAATGTGATATTCTGTCATGCCCCATACATATACAGTGATCCCATGCCACTTTGCGGTTCACCTTTCATGGCTTCACTGCATCGTGGGTTTTTATAAAATATTATTTAAAAATATACAATAGCAGTTTTCCTCAGACAGGCTATCCACCTCTCCTTTCCCTGACCCCTGTTTGGAGGAAAAGCCTTGTCAGAGCCGTTCTGTTGTGATTCCAGTCACAGCAGATGGGCGGGGCAAGGTGGGACACCTCATCACCTTCTCCCCCAGCTGACAAAAAGTGCCAGCAAGAGCCAAATCTGCTGGCAGCAGCATAACAAAACAGAAGAAGCAGCGGTGGTGGCGATGGCTGCAGTGGCATCCGCTAATACTGAGAGACCCTGTTAAGGCAGCAACTGTGACGAACCTTCTTCCCTCCTCCCTCCTTTGCCGGGCTGCTCTGCTTTCCTTGTGCGTTTTGCACTCCACTCATCTGCTCTGAAGTGGACCCTGCCCTCTGTCATGTCTCTCTCTCACCACCACCACCCGTCTCCTCCCCTTCTCTCCAGGTTTAAGGCACAGATAAAAAGGAGGACTGGGTGAGGGGTGGGCAGCGTTTTTTAATGTTATATTTCCATTGTAAATATAGTGTCCCTATTTAGCGGATTTTTGTTTATCATAGGTGGTCCTGGAATGGAACACCCGCGATAAACGAGGGATCATTGTACACATACACATACTCATGCACACTAATATTCTCACGAACTTATGCAAAACCACACACACACACACACACACACACAATGTATACACACATATATACACACATACATGTGTGTGTGTGTGTGTGTGTGTGTGTATGGTTTTACATAGGTTTGTGAGAATCTTAAGTAGATTCTGTTCTGCCTGACCGGCCTCAAGCAATGATTAATGGTCCAGAAAAGAAGGTCAAACACCCACATGGATAGTTAATCAGCAAACTTGTATTTAAACAGTAAAGAAAAAAGTCTAAAGCAAATGGTCCTTACTTTCAGGAGAAACAAAGAGGATTCGTTGCAAAATTCAGTCAGCTACAAAGTTCAGTGAAAAGCCAACCCATACAAAAGTCACAGAGCAGAAATAGTCCAAGAGTCTCTGAATATTCACAGCACAAAAGCAGCAGCTTGTCCCAGAGCGTTCAACTCCCACAACGCTGAAATACAATCCACGAGCAGGAACTTCAGAGCAGGAACAAACGACAAACCACCCAGATAATCAGCCACAGTTTGCCTTGGCCCCGTTCCCTTTTTATGCTCTCATTAAGGGAACCACACCCAGCCCAGGTGTGCTTATGCTACTTCTTAAAGCGATCCCTTCTTTGTAAGGCCCTATGGCTGCGTAAATTGATGTATTGTCCTGCAGACGAGCTGAGAGAAGATAAACTGTCTGACGAATTGCCAGCCCCTTCCCCTGAACTGTCTGCCAATTCGTCCTGGCTCTCTGCCCCATCTTCCTGACTGCTGGCTACATCATCCTGGCTGTCAGCCAGGCTTTCACAGTCACTGTGTGCCGCATCTCCCCCATCTGTGGGGGCAACAGCTGGTCCAGGCTCAAACACAACAGATTCCATTCTGGGTCAGGGAAAATATTCAGATTCTATTTGGGGAAAAGTGCTAAATTGCCTGTTTGTGGGCTATTATGATTTTGCTGGTCAATAGTCATCATCTAGAGCAGGGGTGTCAAACTGGCATCCCGTGGGCTGGTTGCATCATATGTAGGCCACCCCAGCACCACAAAGGCAAAAACCATCATGATATGTCATGATACGTCATGTGACACAATCAAGTCTGCCACCCGTGAACTAGAGCTATGCAGACCTTCAAAACCAAGGATGCCACCAATGTAATTATGGGAAGAAAGAAAATTGTCTAAGAATGAAGTTGTCACCTTGCTTACGTTTGCAATGCCCCAAATCCCTTCACATAAACCTTGGCATTTGCAACAGCTAGAAGGAGCTTTTGTTCACCTTCTGACTTCATAAGCTCTGGAGGAACAATAAGACAATGTGGAGGCAAATCATATCAACAAGCTGCCTCAGTCATAAAAGTCTACTGCAATCTTCAGTCTATATTTTTAAAGGTGCTTTTTGAAAGGTTGTTCTATTTGAGTCACTAGATTTTATGTTTGTACACTATATATCACTGGGGATTGATATCCACTTATCTTAAAGTTGCCACATTTCAAAAATACTGTTATAAAATCAAATCATTTTTTTTTAAAAATCCCTAATTTGATTTCTGTTTGTTTTACAGCTACTGTGTTTCCTTTACTGTAATTAATTGACCTGATAATGGAATTTAAAATTTTGTAACTGTGGTGCATTGGAACTAGGAACAAAGTATACTTCTGGAAAAAAAATCTTTCATCATTTTATTATATATGGATGTTCAAAGCAAATCTGTTTTGTTTGTTTGAAATTTGTTCAGTAATAAAATCATACTTCAAATCCAAAGCAATCTGCAACCCTAAACTCCTTTGGCTCAACAGAGGCCATCTGTATAAGAGCAAAAATCAGGTTCTTCAAAGGATGCTGAATGAATTATGCTGTGAAGATTGCTTCACTAGAACCTGGTTCACTGAATTAGCAGAATCCAGCTAAGACTTTCTCATCAGCAACAAATACAGTCTTCAATTAATTGGAAGTGGGTATATGGAGCAAATAATCCATGCCAACAACTTCAACAAGCACCAAATGGGGGAAGTGAACCAGGTCCACGTACCCATTCGCTCCTCCCATTCCAACAATCTGACATTAACATAGTACACAATATCATCAGTAGCCATCATACACAAGCCATTAACCCCGAAAAAATCATTGAAGTTTCCAGAGATGGCTCTGAGCACAAGAATAATGACGGTTCAATGCCTTCCCCCCAATTTTTGCAGAGTGGTTTGTAAAAATGAGTCCAGCAAATAGAAATTTATCCCCACTGTAAACTCCATTGCCAGAAACAATATCTTTTTTTAATTAATATTTTAATTGATTTTTTACAATACAACACTCACACAACATAAAACAAGTGTTTTGTGAATTATGCCCGACACCAGACAAACATTCATACCCCACCACCAAATCGGGGGTGTTTCTTGTATAAACCATTTTAACCCAAGAGCAAAGTATCTATTTACATATTATAAAGTGATTCCAATTTGTTTCTTGTAGCTTGGTCTCGGATTCTACTCGCCATATATCATCTTACTTTGTCCCATCGTCCCATCAATTGTCGCAAATTAGTTTCATTAACCAAATTCATCCTTTTATCCATAATCTCAAATTGAATGTGGTCCACCCTGTACCGGTACCATTGTCCATTTTGTCGCATCCTTCCAACCCAAGACTAGGACTACTGCCAGAAACAATATCAATCACAGCAAACATAGATCCACACCGGATCTATCTCTATTACAGCATCCGCTCTCGTGAACTCTGTGTGAAACTCAAAATATGACTAAATCTAGGTGAAACAAACTTATACATAGATTACCATGCTGATACATGAGCACACAACATATAAACTCAAAGTGAACCGCCCCAAACTTGACTATAAAAAATATGACTTTAGCAACAGAGTGGTTAATGTCTGGAAATCCCTACCTCACTCTGTGGTTTCATCACAACACTCAACATTCCCCAACAATAAAACAACATCCCATACACCATCAACAAAGACTAGGTAAGCCTACCCCTTACCTCGCCAATCCAATCCAATAGTAATCTCAAATGCAAACTAATCAATGCAAGAAGTATAGTTAACAAAATGCCCAAATTCCTACTACTACTAAACACTGACACCTTTGACATTATCTTTGTCCGCAAAACATGACTAAATGCATCCATCCCTGATTTCATCATCTTAGCAAGAAACTACCTTGTCTTCCAGTCTGACTGTGAAACCTGCAGAGGACGCAGAGTAGCTATATTCTACAAAAAGACACTAAACCTAAAAACTATCCAAGTTACACATCATCTCACCCTTCCTGAAACCGTCGTCTGTGATCTATCCTGAAATACCTCATGCTTCCTACTTTGTTACAGAGCCATAGACTATGACAATCGCACATGTGAACAAATTAACCTCACTGCTAATGCGTGCAGCCTCTTGCCCATATCTCCTTATCTTTCTTGGAAACCTCAATCTACCTCTCACTCAATCTACCTCTCACTAACTGGACCCTAAACAAATGCACGACTACTTCAGCTTCAACCACAATACATGAGTACACAACAGATATAAACTCAAAGTGGACAGCCCCAAACTTGACTATGAAAAATATGACTTTAGCAACAGAGTGGTTAATGCCTGGAAATCCCTATCTCACTCTGTGGTTTCAACACCAAATCCCCAAAACTTTACCCTTATACTGTCCACTGTTGACACCACCCGATTCCTAAGACGTCAGTAAGGGATGTGTATAAACACACCAGTGTGCCTACGCTCCCGTCCAATCGTTCCCTCTTATCAGTTTCTATCTTAGATATATATATAAACAATGTTATATCTATGTATATTACAAATACATACTTGACAAATAAAATAAAATAAAATAATTTTTTAAAAAATAAAATAAAAAAATGATCAGTGCTGTCAAGGTTGACAGCATCAATTGTGTAGTAATCTCTCAGCACTTAATACTTGATGACTCACAGCTGAATGTGCCAAGTATTTCCATTAAAAAAATAACAAGCGGAAGAAATACATATTTTACCTGAGTTAATATGAAACTTCTATCTATGAGATTGGATATCTAATGGCCTGTGCATATAGTCTTGCTACCACATCAGCTTCATTTCTCAAGAATTGAATGTTACATTGTATATGCATAGGAACACAAGAGGTAAAAGATGGGAATTAAGTTATATATATCAATCCAAGTTTGAGGAAAATCATGTACCCACCATTGCTCATACATATCTCCTTTTCCATCAAAGATATACCAACACAACTAGCAATAATCCAATATAGATTAAAACTGAATGGTAATTAAAATTATCCGCTACAATGTCCTACCTGTCAACGACTAATGTCAACCACAATACATGAGCATGAAGAAGCATGAAGCAACCATCTTGGAGGCTTCAGGGTTGCCATACAGCAGTGGGAGGGAAAAAACCAAGGACATTCTCTCAGAGGAGGAACTAGTAAGCCAGGAACTGGCTAGCATCTCGATTAGACAGTGTGACCAGTGACTTGGGGGGAGGGGATGACTTTTACTTTTAATGAGGTGAAAGCTGTGGGAAAACTCAGAGTCATCTTTCACCAGTCTGTGCCAATATGATGTACCCAATAAACTATTTTTGAGGAACTCAAGTGCCTTGGAGTTTGTTTTCTATGGGCACATTGCTTGGAATGCTGACACTGAGTGTCTCTCTGCAAAAGCTGTTGCCAAAACTTTCCCTCACTGCTTCTCAGGTGCAAAATCCATCACAGAAGGTTTCTTTTACACCGAAATATCCTTGGACTTCCTTGTTAGGTTGCATAACTGCAGAAGCCTGTGGACCTTTTTCTCTCAAGTGAACATTTTGAATCATTCTTTTAAATGACACAAAAATTCCAATTCAGCGGCTTTTTAAAGCACCATCTGTTTATGTAGCTATGAGACCATTACTTTCATTCATGAAATGACAGATGAGAGATGATGCTTTCAATTCTGGCCATGTTAAAAACCAGAGTGAGTAGCACCATTTTCAATCTCATGCTAAGCATTAAAAGCACTTTTTATTTTGTAGTTCTTGTTCAAAGGCAGACTGTATATAAAAACCAATAGTCTCTGTTGGAGTATTGGAAGCCTGTAATTTTATATTCACATCTTCTCCCTAAAACATTTATGGTGTCATAAGAACTGCTTAATGAATGTACTGTTTTATAATACTCCACGGGGTATACTTTATTCTCTGTTATGGCTTTTGTGTCTATAGATATTTTGCAAAGATCAGTGTTAAGAAAGCAGAGCTGTTACGACCCATGAATATTTATTAGCAAGGATTTGTCATGGAGAATGGTACTGCCATAACAGTCTCAAAACTATGTCTTTATTTTTTTAACACATAATTACCACATATTAGAATTAACGGCTATAGGAATTTTCTCTGTTTTATAAATTATATTTGTTAGCAATATATTGTCCTGCATTACAGTACCATACCTGATACTGTAGCCCATCTATGACCAGGAAGATCCTAGAACTTTTCTTAACTCTACATCAGACTAATCTAAACTGCTCTTTTCTTTTTATGCTTTGATGAAAAGATTTGCACATGATTTATTTAAGTGATGGCAACAGTGATTATGAATACTATGTAAATAGGAAAAATCGACAGGATTAATTTTCTGATATTGTATTTCTTGATGCATTTTCCTCCTCTACTTTTCTACTCAGAGGGTGGCAAGTTTTATTTTAGCAGTTATTGCTCTTCATCGTAAATGATATACACATAGGATCCAGAAGACTTTTGCCTATAATCCTTGTCTTCTGTAGGAGGAACTGCTAGTATCTTCCCTTCCAAAACCATATATGCCTTCTTTTTAGTACACTATAAACTTGTCTTTTGGATGTAATCTATTTGTTTGAAGCAAATCTTCAGTAATAAGAGGCAGTTCATGAAAACATAGATGCTAGCTAGATTTTGTCCTAAGGTTTAGAATCTAAAGCAGCAATAGACATTTTTTCCCTATTGGACAAAAGGAAGCTGTTCATAACTAGAGATTGTTCTTAAATTGGCATTCTTAACCTAGGGACACCTTGTATAGGGCAGTGTTTCCCAACCTTGGCAACTTGAAGATATTTGGACTTCAGCTCCCAGAATTCCCCAGCCAGTGAATGCTGGCTGGGGAATTCTGGGAGTTGAAGTCCAGATACCTTCAAGATGCCAAGGTTGGGAAACACTGGTATGGGGTATGCATCGATATTGGGGGGGAAGATGTCAACAGGTCCAGAAATGACACAACACAATTCAGTCAAGTTCAATTCTTTATATCCTTACATCTAATGAATAGAATATTGCCAAACTTAAGTTATAATCTTCTAATCTACCAGATATTTGGCAACCCTTTTTTTATTATTTCAGCTGCTATAAATCTTATAGCAGTGATACTTTCCCCACTTCTTCACAAACAAGTTTGGAAGAATATTGAATGCCTTTGAACTATGATGTTGGAGAAAACTCCTGAGAATACTGTGGACAGCTAAGAAAGCAGGCTGATGGATCATTGAACACATCTTTCAGGTATTCTTACTTGAGATACAAATACCAAACTCAAATGATCCTACTTCGGATCTGTTATAGGAAGACTCAGCTCTCTGGAAAAAAGTTCTAATTTTGGGAAAGAGGAAAGAAAGAGAAGACAGTCAGAAGGAAGACAGATGGACTCAGTGACAGTGAAAATAAATGCACTACTTTAATTCTATCACTGATAGATTATAAAGATTATAAAGGTGCCACAAAAGAAAAAAGCAAGAAAACTTCTACCAGCAACTTTTGATCTGAAGACAACAGAATTTAATCTAAGAGATAGTTGGTGGTACCACCATCTTAATAGTATGCAATATAACTTTTTTTCATTTCCACACAGATCATGGTTGAGGATCAATGTGGCCTGGGCAAATCTAGATTTTCTGAACAATTTGGTCAATATTGAAATTCTTCCAAATGCCTGGGTCAACCACAATCCTCTTTGGTTAAAATGGAAGGAATCAAATAAGAAAACAAAACCAAGATGGATGTTAAATCAAACAATAGTCAAGGAAAATGAATATATCAAATTAATGAAAAAGGAACTAGATATCTTTCTCCAAATAAATAACAATGGAAGTACTACTTTAAGGAATTTATGGGACACCATGAAGGCATATATAAAGGATGCTCTATTGTTTACTTGGCCAAACGTAACAAACAAAGGAAAATTAAATTAGATACACTAACAATAAAATTGCATAAGCTAGAAAAAGACCCTAGGGACCAGTGAAGGTTTACCAAAAATTTTACTACCACACTGTGAGCGTGGCTTATGCAGGATGCCCTACATTTTCTTTCAACATCTTTCAGTGAAAATTGGATGTTTTGGGGTGGAGCACCATTTTCGCTACCCCACTGTGTTCTCCCCGTCCGGGCAGTAACCCACACTTGCTAAGGACTCTAAAACATTAGGAGATTTAAATATAATTATGCACAAAATTAATTTAATAACACAGGAGGAATTGGCTAGAAAATTAAAAAGTGCAAAACAAAATTATTTTGAATCAACTAATAAACCTGGGAGGTGGCTTGCCCACAAACTTGCAAAGGAAAAAGTAGATAGAACAATAGAAGCTCTACAAGATCAAAATGGAGAAATACAGAAAATGATTACGGAAAAGAAATATATAACTCAAACCTTCTAAACATAATTTTACAAACAGGGAGAAAAGAAGCAATTAAAGAATACCTCTCCCCCCAATTTTTTTCTCTTCTGTATCACATACAAATTAATATGCATATATATTAAAATATTAAAATAACATATATAGTTACAAATTTTTATCAAAAATCTATATCTTTAGATCAGCCATAATCAGTCTGCCCCCCTTTTTAATTTTCTTGCACTCCCCTCCCCCCTCTATCTCCTTTTCCTACCTTAATTAAAGAATATCTCAATGGAATCAATCTGCCAGTCATCCTGGAGGAGGATAGGAAAATGTTAAATGATAAAATAACGCTAATTGAATTGAGAAATGCTCTGAGTGAACAAAAGAACAACAAAGCTCCAGGACTGGATGGTTTCCTCTTTAAATTTTATAAAAATCTGCAAGACTCATTAGAATCAATAATATTAGACCTATTTAATGAAATACTAGAGAAAGGGGTGCTATCCAAGTTCTGGAAAGAAGCATATATAGCTCTGATTCCTAAAGAAGATTCAAATAGAGTACAAATCCAGAATTATAGACTGATTTCTCTTCTAAATACTGATTACAAAACACTGGGATCGAGCTGGCGGTCTGCTGCGAGGTTAGCTACCGCCTGTCCCAGCCCCTGCCTCTTGGCGCTCCCCCGATACTCTTAACTGAGTGTCCCAGGAATCTGAAGCATTTATTTTGAAAAAAAATAGAGAGTTCAAAGCAGCCAGTTGCCGGAATACTCCAGTAAGGAATAATAGAATAGGTAATTCGTATTGTGCTGTTATAGGTGTAATTCTTGGACCGGCGCAAGATGACCCAGAGCCAATACTATGATACATACGTAGATAAACAATTAGCACTTACTTTTGTTCATATTCAAAAAGCTTTTGACAATCTAAACTGGCAATATTTCATAACATAATTAGAAAATATGCAGTTTGGTGAAAAATTTATAGGATTAATCAGAGCTATATATCATGAGCAAATCACAAAAATACTAATAAACAATGATATGACAGAGAAAATAGATATTCAAAAAGGAGTGCCTATTAGTCCCCTTAATTTTCATATTAACCCTGGAAAGCCTCCTTGGAAGAATAAAAAGTATGCAGGAGATAAAGGGACTGAACATCAGGAAGGAGGAATACAAACTCCAAGCCTTCATGGATAATATGTCATTTCTCCTCAAAGATCCCATAGATACTATTCCGATTCTAATTAAGGATGTTGAAGAATTCGGAAATGCAGCAGGGCTAAAAAATAACGAAAAACTAACATGATAATCAAGAATATGACTTTGAAACAAAATATCCAATTAGAGGAACTATTAGGTATGAAGATTGTTTAAACATTTAAATACTTAGGATTGTGGACCTCTGCAAAATGTAGCTCCTATGAAAGATTAAGCCAGAATAGAATAGAATAGAATTTTATTGGCCAAGTATGATTGGACACACAAGGAATTTGTCTTGGTGCATATGCTCTCAGCATACATAAAATAAAAAGATACATTTGTCAAGAATCATGTGGTGCAACACTTAATGATTGTCATAGGGGTCAAAGAAGCAATGAAGAAACAATCAATATTAATAAAAATCTTAGGATACAAGCAACAAGTTACAGTCATACAGTCTTAAGTGGGAGGAAAAGGATTATAGGAATGATGAGAAAAACTAGTAGAATAGAAGTGCAGATTTAGTAGAAAGTCTGACAGTGTTGAGGGAATTATTTGTTTAGTAGAGTGATGGCGTTTGGAAAAAAAACTGTTCTTGTGTCTAGTTGTCTTGGTGTGCAATGCTCTATAGCGATGTTTTGGGGGCAGGAGTTGAAACAGTTTGTGTCCAGGATGAGAGAGGTCAGTAAATATTTTCCCCGCCCTCTTTTTGACTCGTGCAGTATACAGATCCTCAATGGAAGGCAGATTGGCAGCAATTGTTTTTTCTGCAGTTCTTATTATCCTCTGAAGTCTATGTTGGTCCTGTTGGGTTGCAGCACCAAACCAGACAGTTATAGAGGTGCAGATGACAGACTCAATGATTCCTCTATTGAACTGTATCAGCAGCTCCTTGGGCAGTTTGAGCTTTCTGTGCTGACGCAGAAAGAACATTCTTTGTTGTGCTTTTTTTATGATGTTTTTGGTATTAGGTGACCATTTTAGGTCTTGAGATAGGAATTTGAAGGTCTCTACTGTTGATACTGTGTTGTTTAATATTGTAAGAGATGGAAGGGTGGAAGGGTTTCTCCTAAAGTCTACCACCATTTCCACGTAAGATGTTGAAACAAAATGCATAAGCCACACCCACAGTGTAGTAGTAAAAATTTTGATAGGCCATCATTGCCTCACGTGGACCGGAAGGAACTGAGAGGAAATATGTAATTTTAGAAATTAACCAATAAGTTAATGGATTTCAACAATCTATCAGCAATAAAGAAAAGAATGAAAGAAAAAGTTGTCTGAAATGTACACAAATAATGTTTCAATAGAATTAAACAAGACTTGAATTAGATCAATGTAAATAAAAATATGCAATTTTACAAATCAACTAATAAGTACATAATTTAAGTAATTTATTTGATGTTGAATTGATGTAAAGGATAGAATGAAAGTAAAAGCTATCTGAAATGTGCACAAGTAATGTTTTAATAGAATTAAATAAAATGTGAATTGTATTAATCTAAACAAAAATACTGTACCATACAAATTATAAGATAATTATATACTATCAACTGGCTGTAGAGGATGAGGGTCAACAGGATGGCTGACATTAATGTTGAATGTCTTCTATATAAATATTTATGTATATATGTGTATATATGTGTGTGTGTGTATATATAAAACTATATTTGTACTTTTTGTGTTTGCATGTCTGACTATTTGTTTGTTTGTCTTTTTTATGTATATATTTAATAAAGATTATTTAAAATAAAATAAAATAAATGCACTACTAGGAGAACAGTTAAAGAATAGATATAAACATACAGTATATCCATCTTAAGATAAAATACAGGAAATAGTATAAGGGTAGACTAGATGGACCATGAGGTCTTTTTCTGCCATCAATCTTCTATGTTTCTATGTGTCATGGGAAAAATGTATATAATTGCTAGAGCCAAAAACAACTCAATTGTACATAATCAATTAATAGAGATATTTGAATTACTATTCAACTAAAACATTTCACTTGAGGATTCAATTGTAGCCAGTATATGCACAAACTTTGACCAGATTGATCAATTATGTAGAATAGAATAGAATAGAATTTTATTTGCCAAGTGTGATTGGACACACAAGGAATTTGTTTTCTATGGTGCACATGGAGATTAAGGAGCTACATTTGACAGCAATAAACCAAATCCAGTCCCAGTGTGAGGAATTGAGAAGCATCCCTCAAGCACAAAAGAAATTCAAGGGGTGGAGAAACAGTTCAAATGGATACTTCAATACATTCACAGGGCTGAAAGAGAGTGATGCACAACCATACTTATAAGATTCTGCTAGTATAGCCAACATAATAGTTATAATCTTCCTTTGGAATTATTTTCCTGGTCTGCTATATAGTGGGGCTGACACCTATTGAATTAAAGTCACCAAATCTGATTTGTTGATTTGATTCAAAGAGTTGATTGAGTTGAAGCTTTGAACAAAAATTCCAGCAGCCATAATCATTATATTGTATGGGGAGAAATATGGTTCATTTGTTGCTTCTATGTTTTGTTTGTTGGCACTTTTATTGAAATTGTGCAGTGTGGTATTTATACTTTTGCAGCTTTAGAAGTGGGCTGACTGATGGGAACAAAAATGCTGTCCTTCTTTGTTTCTGTAAAGATCCTGCTTTTGGGTGTCAGGATGGACCAAGTGTGGGGGAGAAGAGGAAATAAGAGGCTGTTTCTAATATTTCATTTTCTCCAGCTATACAGCACTGTAAAAAAAAGTATCACAGCTTATGATAATCTTGTAAAGGAGAAGAATGGCCACTCTACATTTATATTTACAATTTTTTTTAAAAAAATAGATATTTATAAAAATATTTATAAAAAATGATGGTACATAACCTTGAAGAAAACAAATACGTTAGTATAGTTTTACAATTGCATTCTCAGAATCAAGAGGTTGCCTAGAAGCCCTGAGAAGGTAGTTTAATTTTCTGGTTATTGAATTATCACACCAGTAGAACAACCTGTTCTGTACATTTTTCTAAAAGGAGACCATTGTTGGCACTTTTAGAAATGGATTTTTTTTATGTTGAAGATTAAGTTCTGACCTGGTGATCAGTTTCTTTTCAGAATAAATTTCACACACTTTTTTTCTTGTTGGTGTTATTGTTAAGTAACTTTTCTGTTTTTATTTCTAAGGTGGAATTATTGACTCATAATAACATTAGAAGCACAGTTAATACAAAAGCTACCCATACCTATAACATTAAAAAGATCACTAGGAAGAAGAAAAGAAACAGACATATTTTTGTCCTAAGCATAGCCCACCAGGCAAAAGCTCAAAATGCTTTTTAAGACAGCTTGGGTATGCAGAGCAATCTTTAAAATGCTTGGAAGATTTAGAGGAAGAGGTAGACCCACCTTTCTCCATTAAAAAAAAAAAAGACAGATGAGTAAGGCTCCCAAGGAAGACTCCGCAGCTGTAGAGGTCATTCATAGTTACAGTCTCAAATAGAGCTTCTTGGTCCATTGATACCAAAACACAGTTTGTTTCCCCCACAGATTCCCAACTCAGATCATTATTTTTGCTAGCTTTGGAGGTATGATAGGTAGGTTGCCTCTCACCGGGTTTAATTAGATAAGATTTCTGGAAATTCTTTGAGGGAGAAAAAGTGTGTGAGAGGAAAAAAAAGCCTTCCATTTGTCTCTTTGGGTATACATAGAAAGAATGTGTACCCAATACATAATGTCTGGAGGCTGCCTACGAAAACCATACATTCAATGTGTATCAAATATAATGTCTGGCTTCATCGGTATTTGAATTTGTATTTAAGATATTGTTAACAACCTATGCCAAACCAACAAAATTTGTTATCACACTTATATCACCCACCCACATTCCACTGAAATGTGTTTACATCTTTAGGCAGTGAAAGGCTGCAAATTTTTTTACTACCACACAGTGGGTGTGGCTTATTGTGTGGGTGTGGCTTGGTGGTCATGTGACTGGGTAGGAGTGGCTTGTCGGCCATGTGACCAAGGGGGAGTAGCTTAACAATCATGTGACTGGGGGTGCCTTAAATGTCATGTGACTGGGTGGGAGTGGCTTACCAATCAAGATAAGTTTTCAAATAGGTTCTTGGACTCTTTTCAGTTGATTAAGTCACATTATTTGAATAACCACAAAAAGGGGAAATGATAGACAGCATTATTTGTTGAGCACAGCAACATTTGAAGGTTTTGTACTGAACCCACAAGGTTCAGTATGATAACAGATTATGCAAGTAGCTCAATTTTCTTTAATTGCTATAAAAGATCAATTCTACATAATGATTAAAATGATTAAAGCATTTATGGGAAAAACATACTATTTGATTATTTCCTATTTTAAAAATAATTAAGGATCATACTAAGGTACTAGGGAAGGAAGGACAATAAAAAAACTATTAAATATTCAATGAATAGTGCATAAACTTACTACCCCCATTTTGTCTCCCCACCCCTGGTGGTGACAGCAGCCCATTATTGCCTTTAGGCTTCTATCCAATGAATTACCATTTCAAAATAAGATTCTGCTCCCTTGCTTCTATCCAAGAGAAGCAAGGGAGCAGAATCTTATTTTCAATGGCAATTCTTTGTTTGTCACACCTGTGGAGTAAATTTGAATTTAATTATGAACTCCCATATTGTATTAGTCTGCTTCTGTTTAGAAGAGAGCAAATGTGGATTGATGGCCTCTCAAAATTTCCTGTTTGTGTAGAGAAGTGGAAAACATAAGTATTTTACAGGCTGCTTCTATAAATGTATGCTTTATTCTTTTGATTGCTCTCTCTCTGTTCTCAAGGAATCAGTATCAAACCTTATTTATTAGCCTTTTAAGATAGTCAGTCTTTTTGCTTCTTAAAAATGCTATGTACTCACAGGACCTCATGAAAGATTATAGGCCTTCTTTAGTGTAAATCATGGCAGAAAGGTGATAATTTCTACTTATATTTTCTTTTCAAGATTCTATGTGATTTTAGCTAATGCAAACAACACTCCTAAAGAAAATCTTACTTGTCTATTTAGATTTTGTAGCAGAGATAAAAATCTGAAGGATAAAGTAGATGCCTCAACCCAATGTTGCTAATCTAATGGAACAGTGTAAGTGATGTGCCGGTGCCTGGAGGCTGTTGGGGCCTGGATGGGTGTCAACAGACTCAAGCTCAACCCAGATAAGACGGAGTAGCTGTGGGTTTTGCCTCCCAAGGACAATCCCATCTGTCCGACCATTACCCTGGGGGGGGGGTAATTATTGACCCCCTCAGAGACGGTCCGCAACTTGGGAATCCTCCTCGATCCACAGCTCACATTAGAAAAACTTCTCTCAGCTGTGGCGAGGGGGGCGTTTGCCCAGGTTCGCCTGGTGCACCAGTTGCGGCCCTATCTGGACCGGGACTCATTACTCACAGTCACTCATGCCCTCATCACCTCGAGGTTCGACTACTGTAATGCTCTCTACATGGGGCTACCTTTGAAAAGTGTTCGGAAACTTCAGATCATGCAGAATGCAGCTGCGAGAGCAGTCATGGGCTTACCTAGGTATGCCCATGTTTCACCATCACTCCGCAGTCTGCCCTTCATGGCATTGGACCAGAATATCTCCGAGACCGCCTCCTGCCGCATGAATCCCAGCGACCGATCAGGTCCCACAGAGTGGGCCTTCTCCGGGTCCCGTCAACTAAACAATGTCGGTTGGCGGGCCCCAGGGGAAGAGCCTTCTCTGTGGCGGCACCGGCCCTCTGGAACCAACTCCCCCGGAGATTAGAACTGCCCCTACTCTTCCTGCCTTCCGTAAACTCCTTAAAACCCACCTTTGCCGTCAGGCATGGGGGAACTGAAACATCTTCCCCTGGGCATGTTTAATTTATATATGGTATGCTTGTGTGTATGTCTGTTAGTATATGGGGTCTTTTAAATCTTTTAATTTTAAATTTGTTAGATTATTTATGATTTGTTTCCACGTGTTGTGAGCCGCCCCGAGTCTTCGGAGAGGGGCGGCATACAAATCTAAGTAATAAATAAAATAAATAAACAACTAATCCCACTGGATGCTTATTTTCAATTTTATTTTTTCAGTTTTCCAGGGATACCAAAACTGTTTCAGTATGTGGCATCTCAACCCATATTTGTTGTATACAGAATGTATCTATGGGGGTCAGATGAGACTAAATATTGTAAAATTTTAATTTCTGAGTTAACCCATCTTTCCACTTTTTTACTCACCCACCCCCACCCCACAAGAAATTAAGCATTCTTAGCATCTGTTTACAACCAAGTTATTCTGTTTCTTTAGAGTTGTATGATTTATGAAACATGTTTTGCTGTTAAAATTTAATATTTTTTAATGAAATGTACGCTTACCATTGATTCATACATGCAAAAGTATTGTCAATTACTGTTGTCAAAGGTGTGTTCAACATTTACTAATTTTGACCAGTCAGAACTCAGTTATAATTTAATGCTACTAAGGTAGGCATCCTGTTTCTCAATAAAGAATAGGGTGTTCTTTCATCTCTTTCATGTTTCCATATTCTGGTGGGACTGAAAAGCAGAACTCTCAGGGACAGGAGAAAAAAAGATATTTCTGACTTCAAAACATGCAGACAAGTGCTTCTCAGACCTGGATAAATTACCTAACTTTGGATAAAAGTGGATTTTCTTTAGAAAAACAAGACACAAACCATTGCACTATCACAGACATATTAAAATAAGGATTTTTTGATAAGCAGTTTGTGTGATGGAAAAAAAACCCTTGGAAAACACTGCTTTAGACTCATTCCATTCTGCTTCGCAAACCAGCCAATCAACTCCTGGTTGTTATTAATTCTCTATCTACAAATTGACTGCTCCAGTCTGTTTTATGGTCCAGACTGTTTCTGTGACCTACACCAGCTGATAGGAGGGCAGGAACCTATTCACCAATATGTAAAAAACATAAATAAGCAAAAGAAGTATTAATTTGTCTTCCCTGTCTTGGTGTATATAAGACTTCAGGAGCCTGAAGTCAAGGGGTAATGTTTATCTTGACAAGATGGGATTTGCCAGGTTGAATACTGGTATCTAAAACATCCTTCTTTCTTTTTCTTCATGTATTGTCTCCCTGTCCATTATTTAAGTTTTACATTCATTCTTCAGTGTGCTCTCTAATGCCTGCTTTTCAATAGGGAAGATTTATATTCTATTGTGACCCCTGTTTTAAGTCTCCTGTACAGAGATTAAATCCATCTTGCAATATATATAATTTCCTGTAAGAACAAAGGACAAAAGTTTTGAATCTAAATCTCCTTTGGTAATGAGATAAAAGAGTCATTAATCAGAAGTCAAGCGTATAATGGATTTAAGTTGCATAGAGACAGGTCCTGATTAAATGTTAGCAGGGGGAAAAGAAAAGAAAAGAAAACCTACCTAGCACTAAGAGCAGGAGAACAAATTATCCAGAGAGGCCATTGGATGTAGCAGAAGCTAGACGACCATTGCTTTGTAATGTTTTAATCTGAGTTTCTGCATTGATTAGACATTAAATTGCAAAGTCTATGTGACATTTTCCAACTCTACGGTTTAATGCTGTATGCTATTTAAGTGACTTATTATTTATCAATGGTATAAATAATAAGTCATATGATTTTATAAGAAAACCCTCAAAATCTAAGATGGCTGCTTTTTGAAGTCCAGATAAGCAATCTGGGGATCAGAGCCACACTCGTTCGTTAGTTCGTCCATCCATCCATCCATCCACCCACTCATTCGCTCACTCAGCCATTTACTCACTCATTCACTCACTCATAATTCTCCATACTTGTTCTAGGAAATATCTTTGAACAAGATTAATCGGGGATGGTGAAGCATTGGCAAGAAATACAGTATGTGCTTGCCTTTTTTCTATCTACTATCTTTCTTTCAAAAGATTATTTCAAAATCCTTGCCAGACACAGTCCTGGATTTCTTGTGAAGGCAACAATTTGGGGGTCAGCTTCTGGGTGATTATTTCCAGAGAGCAAGAAAAGTTTAAGCTACCTCTCCCATACATGCCTTGCTGAATAAAAAGAAAGAAAGAAAAAGTTTGTAGGTAAGTGACTGCTGAGATTTTATAAAAAGCAGAGATGGGGATGCAGTGAAGCTTTCCAGCTATGAATAATATTATCCTTGATTTCATTCCACTACATCAGAGATGTGAAATTCGTGGTGTCATGATGTATTATGACTTCTCCTCCTTCACTAAATGAGGGTGGGTGTGGCTAGCATATGATGCATCCAGCCTGTGTGCTGTGAGTTTGACATCCCTGCAGTACATTTCAAAAATGCACAGGTACAAATTTCAGACACACACACATTTGAAAATTCAAAACAATGTTCTTTATAATGAAAATTCACTTAAACCAAGCCCTCTTTTGGTATAGCAAAGAGCACTGGTCTCCAAACAAACTGGTAATTTGTACAAGTCCCTTATCAGTTCTGAGATACTTAGCTTGCAGCTGTGAGGCAATTCACAGTCCTTCTTTCACAAAGTGAAACACACTTTGCTCTGGTTTAGTTTCAAAGCGGGGAAAAATCAGCACACAAAAAGTCAAAGTCAGTAAAGCAGTCACGAAATACAATGATCAGATAATCCTCCACAATGGCCAAACCCACAGGCTGCTATTTATAGCAGCCTCACTAATTACCACAGCCCCACCCAACCACAGTGGCCTCATTTTCTTTGATAATAATCTCTCAGTTGTTGTTGCCTATGCATCGCTCTCCGCATGCGTGGCTGTATCATTAACTCTTGTTCTGAATCCAAGGAGGAGCTAGATAATTGATCTCCTTCTGAGCTGTCTGCCACACTCTCCTCCTCCCTGTCACTCATGTCTTCTTGGTCAGAGGAGCCTTCATCATCAGATTCCACCGGGGGCAAAACAGGCCTGCAGCATGTGGATGTCTCCCCCACATCCACAGTTCTTGGGGCAGGAGCTGGGCCAGAGCTAACCACAACAAAAGAAATGAAAGAAATATAGTTTAAGACAGGGCTGTTGAACCTGCAGATGTATCACATGTTGGCCATGCCCAAGTGAAGGGGGGAAAAGTTTTAATACATCACGTGACGCTGCCGTGATAATGCAAGTTTGATACCCCTGGCTTAAGATATGCTCTTTGGTCTTTCCCTTGTGAAGGCATCAGGCTAATATAATGATATTTAATAGAGGTGGAAACTTTAAGGGTAGAAATATTCAATCTCTTTGGACTTTTATCTGAAGAAATCGCACTCTTATGGACAACAGCTAAGTTAAGCTAAGGGGATTTTAGCAAAACTATCAAACATTATCAATGAAGTTCAACATATTTGGGTAAAGCTGATTTAAATTATTCAAATTGAGAAATTTAGTTTTTACAGAGACTATCAGACTGTGCTAAAGGTTTTTGAAAATAACCTATGCAAAGCCAATGGCATACGTTATTTGTAAATTAGCTAATAATGGCATAACAATGATTTATGTTAGATAAAACCAGAAATTTCTCCAAGGCACTCTCTTAGAAGGATCGTTATTACTTTATTAAATACTACTTTTGCCTATTTGTGCTTAACAAACAAATCTAATGGTATGAAAGAATTTAATTTTAGAGCTAAATGATTGTTTGTCAGGCACTATTAATTCACATAATTCAAAGTTAATTATGTTTGCTGCTATATTAAGAAATGCTTTAATTTTGCTCTGTTCAGCTGCAGATTTTCTGGAACGGTACAGCATGATTGGGCAAGTCAGATATTGAAATTGTTATGTTCATGGAAACTGAGGTCCAAATTAGACAGACCACCAGAGACACCTCCAAAGTTCACAAACTGACCCAGATACTAGCTGTTGGGGACAGTAATGGGAATCACCAGTCCCAAATCCTATAAGGTTAAGCTGGATTTATTTTATTATTTATTTTATTTATTTTATTTATTTTATTTATTTTATTTATTTTATTTATTTTATTTATTTTATTTATTTTATTTATTTTATTTATTTTATTTATTTTATTTATTTTATTTATTTTATTTATTTTATTTATTTTATTTATTTTATTTATTTTATTTATTTTATTTATTTTATTTATTTTATTTATTTTATTTATTTTATTTATTTTATTTATTTTATTTATTTTATTTATTTTATTTATTTTATTTATTTTATTTATTTTATTTATTATATTTGTATGCCACCCCTCTCCACTGACTTGGGGATAATGGATAATGGTTGGGAGTGGCAAAGGGATATTGACCAACAACAGAGTTGAGTAGGAGAGGCATGGCTGTGCCAACCAGAAGCAACAAGGGAAACTACAGCAGAAAACCGGGAAGTTCACTGGTCTCTGCCCCAAAGACATTCCAATACCAGTTAACCAGATGACCATGGTGAGGACCAGGCTCTAACTATGAGACAGAAAGAACCCATAAACTCAAGCCTGGAGAGGGAGAATGAACCCCTACCTGCTTGTTGTGATTCCGTCTGAGGCTCCTCAGGGAACGGCTGAACCTCTGCCAGCTCCATGCTCAGAGGGGGAGGATGAGGAACAGGAGGAGAAGGAGGCCCAGGCAGACGGGGAGGAGGAATATCAGGTCGAGGGAGAGGGAGAACAGCCTGAGTCCCCCGGGATGGAGCTCTCCCCAGCAAGCAGCCTGGAGTCCTTAGATGAAAATGCACAAGCCATCATCGATCTCGGGCAGAGAAGAGCAGCACAACGAAGGGGACAATTAGCCAGGTATTTCCAGCCCTAAATAGGCAACAGCTGGGTTTGGGTGTGATCTTTGGCATCTCTGAAGGCTGAAACCTTGGGGGGAAAGGCGTGGGTCTTATTCTCTACAGTGGTGTGTGTGCCAGCAAGAAGTCTGCTGTATTGTCTGGCCGTCATGACTCTGCTGTGAAGCCTCATAGCCTGCCTGTTGGGAAGAACAGGTTTTTCTCTGTGTTTGTTTTTCAAACTATAAAGTGCCTTTGCTTTTACCAGCGTGTCTGGCTGCTTTTTTCAGTTGGTGTTGAAGTCTGGGGGCACCCAGACAGAACACCTACTATAGCTGGAACATCATGGAGTCAGCCAGGATTGGGGTACAAAGACGTCTAGAATTCAACTGATATGCCTGGAGACCAGTTCCAGATTTTTCCATGAAGAGGATGAGGAGCAGCAAGAGGCATGTCTACACCAGTTGAAGACTCCCTATAGACTGAATTGCACAGGCCCAGTAGGACTGTTAGGTGCCCTGTGAATTTATGTGACTACATGGTGTATATTAATCCAGGATTAGATGCTCTAGAGACTAAGAAGGGAGGGTATTATATACTGATGTACAAAGTAAATTTGCATATCCGCTGTTGATTGACCAATGTAGCGGCGGCAGAAATAAACTGCTATCACTGGCTGGCTGATTTCAGGGAAGCCTTTAAAAGTGACTTCCCTGCAGCTTGCTGGCAGTCTTTTTTCAGTTTGAGCTGAGTAAATAAAAGATGCTGAACTGTCCTACGTCTCAATTTCCACACAAATTTAACAGAAATTAAATAGAAATCATGTTGCAAACTTAGGACAAGAGTATTTTACATTCTATAAGCAATTGATCAAAAGGAAAACTAAAAGCAACAAATCCTAAACATTTTCAGCCAACATACTTGCAGGAGTGAGTTATGCACAGACTTTATGTGAGGTCTTGAAAGGTATATATAGAGACTGCTTCTTGGTTGTGTGTTAGTGATTTGAACTATTTCATGTCTGCTTGTATTTTAATGTTTATAATAATAAAAGCACCATAAAAACAGTATATAGTAAAACACAAATTCAAGTAGCACCCCATTTCTGAAAAAGTAAAATTCAGAATAGAATTAAAGGTATAGCTAGGGAACTTTTCAGAGCTGAGAATCACAACTAGCTTTTACTTCAGGGAATGTATGGGACATGATAATCTAAGTGGATGAGTCTTTTGTACCTGCTTCCCTGAGTCATTGCAAGGAATTTACTCTCCCATCTATTGGACAAAAATAATACATTTGTCTATTTGTGATATAATAGCGATAAATGTGCATTATTATCATAAGCCTTGGTCATATACTACTTATATAATATGAGTATTTTATGTTACAGATAGTCCTTGGCTTACAACTGGATGCTTAGCTACTGTTCAGTGTTGTGACAGACCTCCCTGGAGGTACTTATGATCTGGATTCAAAGTTCCAATGGTTGCATCCTGTGGTCACTTAACTGTTCTCTGGCTGCTTAACAACCAGGCTGCATTTGTGGTTGTTTGCAGTGTTCCACACTCACATGTTTTACAATGGTTTTGCCAAAACAAATTTTTTTTTAAAAAAAAACAGCATTTACTTCTGAGTTTGGGCAAAACCAGCCCCTAGCGAGCCATTGCGTTGCTTAATAACTGTACTGCTCACTTAATAACGGTGGATGCTTTATGAAAAAGTTGTTTATTTAATTGTAGCAAAAAAGTTATAAAATTGGGTCAGTCATATGGATGACCTGCTTTACGATTGTCGTGGGTTATGGCCATGATGGCCAGCATATAAATCCAATAAATAAATAAATAAAATAAATAAATATAAAATGGAATAAAAGTTTCAAGGAGGAACTTCATCAACCTCATTTTGATGGCTGGAAACAAGGAACATTTATTGCAATCTTTTACTAAGAGTAAAAGAAAAGAGAAAAAAATATGTTGGGGAGAAAACCCTTAAGTTTAAGTAAAAAAGCAATGTCAACCTAGTGCAGAAAAGAAGTAGAGATGTACAAAAGTTATCTAGCCAGAAGAAAGCCTAAGGATAATGACTGTAGTCATGAAGTAAAGAGATATTTGCTACTTGGGAGAAAGACTGTAAAAATGTTAGCAAAATATTCAAATGAAAAGGCATTACATTGATAATATCACCAAAGCCATGATTTTCCCAGCAGTAATATAGGGACATAAAAGCTTCCTGCCAGAAAAAATAAAATAAGAAACTATGGTGTCTTGGAATTATGATGCTGGAGACAGCAATAATAGCAATAGCACTTAGAGTTATATAACACTTCACAGTTCTTTACAGCCCTCTCTAAGTGGTTTACAGAGTCAGCATATTATCCCCAACAATCGGTGTGTGTGTGGGGGTGTCTATGACAATTCACTTTGGCTGACTTGCCACAGCCAACTCACCATGGCCAACTCTCCATAGGACAATTGATTGAGGGATAAGAGTTACAATAATATCAAAGAAATGGTGGAATAGAATAATTAAAGAAAGGATGCAAAATGATGGACACAATCAATGGTGGCTTGCTCCCAGTTCAGCCTGGTAGCAGCGGTGTCAGGTGGTGGGACACTTCTCTGCATGCACAGAAATGTTGCGCCTGAGCATGCATACAAACCAGTAGCAACAGGTTTTAGAACCCACTACTAGACACAATGGAATGTGAATGACCAAAAAATTATTTTAATTTATTTGGAATAATTAAATTGGTTTGTTAAATAGCCATATGGAGAATTGCCCTTCAGTGAGTTGTCTGTGGCAATTTGTTCCATTCCTCAATTTGGGTCCTCATTTTACTGACCATGGAAGGATGGAAGGCTGACACAACCTTGACCTCGGGAGGATTGAACTGCCGAGCTGCAATATAATTAAGAATACAGTGGTACCTCTACTTATGAACTTAATTTGTTCCGTGACCATGTTTTTAAGTAGAAAAATTTGTAAGAAGAAGCAATTTTTCCCATAGGAATCAATGTAAAAGCAAATAATGTATGCGATTGGGGAAACCACAGGGAGGGTGGAGGCCCTGTTTCCTCCCAGGAGATTCCTAGAGAGGCCCTGTGGAGACTTCTCCCTGCCTTTCCCGGTTACAGTTTCAGAGGCTCGGGTTTGTAAGTAGAAAACTGTTCTTGAGAAGAGGCAAAAAAATCTTGAACATCTGGTTCTTATCTAGAAAAGTTCGTAAGCAGAGGCGTTTGTAGGTAGAAGTACCACTGTATTTAGGATCACAAGAAGAACAAGTCAGTTAATACTAGGGTGTCAGTGGCAGCATTAACAATGAATTTAGAACTGAAATAGTTTGGAGACATAAGGAAAAGGCAAGAATTGCTAAAGAAGACCCCAATGCTTAGACAAACTAAAGGCTGACAAAAGACAAATCAGTTAATTGCTATCATTGATAACACAAGCACGACCTTACAAGGATTCCAAGAGGTGATTACTAACACACAGTCCTGGTGAAACAATGTCCACTGGCTCGGGAAATGATGGAAGTGACTGAACAACAACTATTAAAAGGGGGGGAGATGCTCCGATTGTCTTCCCTCAGGCAACTGTTGTGATGTGGTGCGTCAAGCAGCGCATCCTCCTCCTTTGAGTCATTTATATGGCTTTATTTTAATGGTCAGTAGGGATTCAGCTAAGGATGTGCAGTACATAAAGTAAAAAGAAGTAAACTGCAGGAACTTACCTTTGTTCCGCCTCTTCCAAACAGTATTTTTTTTCCTTGTGGTTGCAATTATGATCTATGTATCTGTATTTACTAAGCACTAACAGAAAAGCTCAGACACGCCAGCTCAAAGTTGATGAGTTATCAAGTCTTGCATTTTAATATCCGTCTTATGTTACAACTCCACTCAAAATCCATTTTTGTTCTAAAATGTGCAGCTAAGCCATAGATTTGAGAAACCAAAAATAATGCCCTGAGAAAAATGAAGGGATCAGAACTAACTGAATTTTTCGCCACATGGATTAGTTTAAAGGTGTTAGTCTCTGAGAATCACATTCTATGTAAAATGACAAAAGTGAGCTAGGTAATCCTAGAAGATATTTGTACAGTAGCCGACTCAAAATACTTGTGGAAAAAAAAAATCAATCATCTAATCTTGAAGCATTGTCACCTCCAAAATAGATTAGCTGATCAGGATACTCTGAGCCACAGCTCCAGGTATAATATTGGTGGAAATTCTGCAAGATTTCAAAAATACTTTTCCCAACTTTATCTGAGCATTGGTTCTACCAAAAATTGGTTACAACTATAGAGGTGTGAAAATGATGGCCCACAGGCTGGATGCATCACACCACAGGCCACATCCAGCTTCACAAAGGCAAAAAACCCCATTGTGATAGTCACATGATGTCCAGTGATACAATCAAGTTTGGCACCCATGGGTTGGCAGATGAGCAGCTATATAAATGTTTTAAATTCATAAATTACATAAAATAAGTTTGACAGAGATTGAACCTGTCCAACTTCCTGTATTAAATTATGTCCATTCATTCTTATGACCTATAAAGCCCTTCATGGCATCGGAGCAGAATACCTCCGGGACCGCCTTCTGCCGCATGAATCCCAGCGACCGGTTAGGTCACACAGAGTTGGCCTTCTCCGGGTCCCGTCAACTAAACAATGTCATTTGGCGGGACCCAGGAGAAGAGCCTTCTCTGCGGCCCCGACCCTCTGGAACCAGCTTCCCCCGGAGATTAGAACTGCCCCCACCCTCCTTGCCTTTCGTAAAGTTCTTAAGACCATCTCTGCCGTCAGGCATGGGGGAACTGACACATCTCCCCCGGGCCTATACAGTTTATACATGGAATGTTTGTGTGTTTGTTTGCTTTTAATAATGGTTTTTTTTTAGTGTTTTTTAAATTATTAGATTTGTTCTTACATTGTTATTTTTATTGTTGTGAGCCGCCCCGAGTCTACGGAGAGGGACGGCATACAAATCTAATAAATAAATACAAATCTAATAAATAAATTCTGAGTTGTGATCTTCATATAAATTGCAATTGTGAGGCACATTTACTGGGATTTTAGTCCTATCCTAGTCAACACACAATAGCCTGACCTGAATGAATATTTTTTTCTTTATAGCAATAGCAATAGTATTTAGACTTATATACCACTTCATAGTGCTTTTACAGCTCTATGTAAGCAGTTTATAGAATCAGCATATTTCTCCCAACAATCTGGGCCCTCATTTTATGCACCTCGGAAGGATGAGTCAATCTTGAGCCGGTGGTGAGATTTGAATTGCTGAACTACAGCTAGCAGTTAGCTGAAGTAGCCTGCAGTACTGCACTCTAACCACTGTACCACACCAGCTCTTATGTGTTGTTAGATGCAAGATACACAAACACCCCTGTCCTATTCATGTGCATTCTGTCATAGATATTTTATTTGAGCAATTCAATACACTGAGAAAGTTGCATGAAACCACAAGATGCTTTCCCTGTCAAGAGATAGGAGCAGGAGAAGAACCCTGACATATAGAATGACACATCTCTTTTCCCAGCAATAAAACAATGCAATTACCCAAACCAGATGGGAATGGTGATATTTTATCCATATGCCTTTTATTTTGGTCATCAATCTGCACATTTTTTTCTAATGGGTACCCCTGATCTCTTTTCCGTGCTTCATAACTTATTGAGCATTCCTTTTTGGCTTTGGCTTTCTTTGCACCTAGCACTTAATGAGAGGTTCAGTAGGCGAGATGGTAACAGCTAGACTGCTGGGTGTCTTCTGATGCAAGTGCCAGCCACCAAAAGGCAAGGCTTGTTTAAAATGCGGCCCCTGCCTATCCTCTGATTAAGACCTGCTATTAACCAAGGCTCCCTGTACAGTGACTGACTTAAAGAAGATACTTGCTAGAGATTCTACCAGTCAAGGAATTGAATGGCAAAGATTAATTGAACGACCCCCCAGCACCTATAAATCTGCAAACAGTGCTGCAGGAGAAGATGTCGCTTATGCATGAGAAAGTCCCTTGGCTTGTGCCAGAAAAAGACATTGGTAGTTCTTTATTTACTTAACAAGCCTAAAGAAAAGGGCCTGTTGTACTCCTGTTAAATGAAGTCTCCACTTAGCATGTTGTTTGCCTTGAAGAATGTCTACAGAAACAATCTGTTGAAGCACTTTCCTTTAGAATTATTTTCTGATTTGGGTGGGGCAGAGAAATGACTTATTTTCTCTGATTTGGTTGATGTTTTATGATTTTGAGTTCCTTTTGTTTTTAGACATTTGCAAGGTTTTAGATTCTGTTATGGGCTTGGAATCCTCAGAGTCCATAGGAGTTGGACCTAATCCAGTGTTAGAAGAAATATCCAGTTCCAGTTCCAAGCCAGGAGAATGGCACAGGAGATAAAATGGAGGCTGGAGGCTGATTGCAAAGAATGGTTCCCTTTATTGATGAAGCAAAATCACCAACCACATGTGACCAAATAGAGCTGAGAGTAGGTGGGTTTTATACCTTCATTGGGCTTTATATTTCAGCTTCCTGTTCCTATGCAAGAACATCTATTGGCTGTTGTCAGATTCCTATGGGATTATGTAGGTATTATGTAGCTGCAAAAGTCCTAGAAAAAAAGCAATGGGGGACTCAGAGCCATTTGGAAAACTATGACTCAAAATGGCACCCATCCCATGAGGGGAAGCATTGCATGCCAGGACCAGAGGAAAGTCCTGGCATGCTGAGTTAGAACGGCATTGGATGTAAAGATTTGTTTCACAGCATCAAATAAGGTGGACTTCCTCTTGCCCCATACCCACAAAGTGTTGGCATCAAGCAGGCAGTGAAGCAGCTCAGCAACTAAAACTTTGTGTGGCAAAAAAAAAATGGAATAAAAATTGAGAAGGCCAAGAAAAGCTTGTAATTCTGCCTTGTTAATCTCTTGAGAAGCCTGCCATGCTGTCAGTGAAGGGCTGCAAAACTTTTTATTTTACTAAACTGTGGGTGTGGCTTATTTTGTGGGTGTGGCTTGCTGGCCATGTGACCAGGCTTCACAATCATGTGACCGGGGATTGGTGGCTTAAAGGTGGCCAACTTGATGTCACTCACGTCAAGGATTTGGGTTAGGGTGCCTGCCCTCTCCTTGCCCCAAAGAGATACAATTTCCCTATCTATTTACTATTACTAAACATCCAAAATATACTATTTAATTCTATGTATATATGTCATACCTGTACATACATATTACACACAGGCACACAAAAATATACATTATCTACTATATAAACTGTATGTGTATGTACACCCACCCACGCATGCACGGTTCTTCTAAAATTATACGCATTCAACCTCATTTACTGTGATAGGAAAAACATATCCAGAGTCCAGAAGGGGGGGGGGGAATCAAAATTTTTCTAATGGTTCTGCCTACCTAACCAAAATTTTTCTATTGCTTCTGTGTACCTGACCATACCCACAGGAGCTCATCACTGCATGCTGTGAAAAATGGAAAGGAGAAAAGAAAAGAGGTTAATGGGTTCAGTTAAAACAGCAATGAGGGCAATGTCAGAAGATTTGAAGAACAGGGGCCAAGTCATTCTGGGGGGAAAAACTATGTGCTCACTAAGAAATGATACGAACATGAGGACACATAAGTACTATAACAAGGTTAATATGCCTCAGATGAGAATTAAATCTGGATCCAGAGCTATAGTAGGATACTGAGAGGGGAGGGTTGGTGTAAAACTTTTTCTCCAAAATTGGAATTGTTCTAGATCTGAGAGTTTCCTCATAAAACTCTGGACTGTATGTAATCTTTTCATTAGCAGCAACATGGGTTAGTGTTCAAAAAGGTACTTTATCTGAAAATTGTTTGGGAGGTAAGACTGAGCTCTTGGAAAAAAATATATTTTATACCATGACAGTGATTGGCATCCAATCATAGAGTACTTTGTGATGAGGTAAGCAATGGCAATGAGTCCTAGGATGTGATTCATAACAATTTATAACTCATATGGCTCTATTATCTATTCATAGAACTACAGTAATATGCAAAATCTTTATCATACAGCTGCTCTTCCACAATCCATTTATTTATTCTTCCAAATAAATACACGCTTGCCCAGTTCAGCTACTTTATCTAATAAAATAGTACCAAGACTTCTATTGACAACAGTCTGAAAATTTTTTGGTTTTCACTGATCTGCTCCAGACAAATGCAATATGTGCACATATTCCCAGAGACAACAATGTTGTTCCTGACTCCCTTGTTAAAGATAAAAAGAGCAGCAGCAATCCTAATTTAGTACACATTGTTGAATCCACAGGGAACTGAGTACTGCAGTCTCTCTGCTTAGAGGAAAAAACTTGTTACTGTAGTTTCATATTATTCCACAATGACAAATGCCACCCCCTCCTTTTAAATTAGACACTTTTACAGAGCTTAAGGTCTCATGGTCATAAGGGCTTTTGTTAAGGAAAAGGAAGGAGAATTCATAGAGTATTCATATGAAGAACAACATGGTTAATAGAAATCTGAGTGAACCAGAGCTGGAGTAGGATGATTATAGCAGGCATGTGTGCTAAATCACAGCCATGGCATTTTGTGTAGAAGAAGGCTGCATGGCCAAAATATTTTCCTAGATAAAGTTCATGGTTATTACAATTGGCCTTTCCATTGCATCTTACAAAAATTTGTAGACGGTGCTTCTGAAATTAACATTTTCATTTAGTCCTTAGTTTCTCATGGAACTCCACTGAGTTCTTCTCAAATCCTAGATTTCTGTAGAACACAGTCGGAAATGATTTTTAATTTGTAAATGCAAGTTGAAACAGACATCTTTTCCCTGATCTGTTTTTTTTTTAAATATAGCAAATGGAAGATTAAAGGTTTCAGTATTTCCCTGTTTTCAAACATGGCAGCAGGTGAAGGTTAAAAATAATTCCACTGATGGTAAATTCAGGTCTACGTAGTATATTTTCTTCTTAATTAACTCACATAATCGGGTTTTTTAAAAACAAAACCCACCCATTCATTTGCATTTTAATTACTGAGGGTACAAAATGTCAAGCTTTAATTGGCTCAGGAGGGTTTACTACAACAAAGCACCTTCTACAAGTAACTGAAGGCTTGCCGATAAACAGCTGTCTCAGTGTTTCAGACTAGGTCGATACTTTCCTATAAAGTAATCCTTATAGGAAACTGTAGTTTCCTCTAAACTATATTTATCAGTATAAATATATTTAGCTGACCAGGAAAACAGGGACCTGCTATCAGGGATGGAGAAGGTATATGGGATTTTCTTTTTGTAATGTTTATATTTCATAAAACAATTTATTTTCATCTCATGTATGTATCAATTTAATTCTGCACACGCACAAAAAAATCATGATATATATATCATTTGTTATCATCTCCCACCCTTTCTTTTCATCTATATTCTTTTGGTGTAAATTAACAATGCTGATGCAAATATGCTTGGTGGGAGTGGGGGGGGGGGAGAATGTTGCACCACAAAATTCAGAAAAATGCAAAACACGACCCTCAAAAAAACAGCTGTAGGCCAGTTTGTAAAATGCAAATTAGTTCCGTTCATGTGAATACATGAATCAAAAACAAAGTCTCACAGGAGGCTGGAGTGTAACATAGAGGGTTTTTTGTTTCATTTTGCTTTGTTTTGGGGGTTTTTTTTGTGTTCCTTCAACTCAGTATTGATTCCTGGCAACTGTTTGGTCAAATCCCTGCAGGTTTTCTTGGCAAGATTTTAGAAATGGTTTGTCCTTGCCTCCTGCTTAGGACTCGGAGAAAGTGACTGGCCTAAGGACACCCAGTTGGCTTTGGATCTAGGATAGGATTAGAATTCAGTCTTCACATTCCTTGAGAGCAGCCTTCCCTCTGTCTCCCACCATATCTCCCCACCCTTATTATTATTAATATCTCCCCACCCTCATTTATTTCGATGCTTCCATCTGTATCTACAGGAGACCTGAAAGATGATTTGGTGATCCCCTTTTTCGGTTTATTATGAATACTAAGCTCAACCCATTAATACCAGATGTTGTAAAGAAACAGTAACTATTTTTATGTATGTATGCATTTATTTATTTATTTATTCGTTTTTTATTTATTCAATTTTTATTTATTCGATTTTTATTTATTCGATTTTTATTTATTCGATTTTTATTTATTCAATTTTTATTTATTCAATTTTTATTTATTCAATTTTTATTTATTCAATTTTTATTTATTCAATTTTTATTTATTCAATTTTTATGCCGCCCTTCTCCTTAGACTCAGGGCGGCTTACAACATGTTAGCAATAGCTCCTTTTAACAGAGCCAGCATATTGCCCGCACAATCTGGGTCCTCATTTTACCCACCTCGGAAGGATGGAAGGCTGAGTCAACCTTGAGCTGGTGATGAGATTTGAACCACTGACCTTCAGATCTACAGTCAGCTTCAGTGGCCTGCAGTACAGCACTCCACCTGCTGCACCACCCCGGCTCTTTCTGTATCTATATCTCTCTCTCTCTCTCTCTCTCTCTCTCTCTCTCTCTCTCTCTCTCTCTCCCTCCCTCCCTCCCTCCACCCACCCACCCACCCACCCACCCACCCACCCACCCACCCACCCACATCCTAACCTTTTATGTTTTACCTATTTTTTTTAATTGACCATAAGGTTTTACAGTAGAGAAGACTTCTTGACTAGATGTTCCCCAAACAAAATCTATTTCAAAAGGAATGCAAGCTAGAATAATTCTGGCTCAGGAACGTAAAAGGCTAAATGTTGCTTGAAATAAGGTGGAAAGATGAGATAACATGAATTTTATACTGGGTGGGTATAACCAATATAACTTTGGTCTAATTTACTGTAATAAAAACACCCCAAATTAATGTCATCTAAA
Organism: Erythrolamprus reginae; assembly: GCF_031021105.1. Taxonomy (NCBI): domain Eukaryota; kingdom Metazoa; phylum Chordata; class Lepidosauria; order Squamata; family Dipsadidae; genus Erythrolamprus; species Erythrolamprus reginae. The sequence goes on from NC_091950.1 coordinate 301,898,532, forward strand.
TAGTATTGCATCAAATTAGTTGGACTTAGATCCAAGGCACAAAATCTCAATAAATTAACTTAATTTCTCCACCCACCTAAAAAGAAGGTTTATGTCAACCTGTGCATCTGATTGTGTTCCTTCTTTCAACTATATTTTAAAAGTTGTATGGACTTAAAAAAAACACATTTCTGACTATACCTATCCTTTCTTTTGGTTAAGATAAATTCAATTGTCCTGACAGCACACTTTGAAGAATCCTTTACTGAAATTAAGGTCAGGGATTTCTACAAGGGGGAGAATTTTCAGAGCTTGATGCTCTGGTTACAACTGTATTTAAGATTCTATATATTGATTAATGGCTATCTACTATGGCTTTTTATCCACTAATAAAGTTACAGTGAAGTAATAAACTAATGAGAATTAAGTACTGCGCTGCAAGTGCCATTTAATCATTCCTGCGAGAGCCTTTACCTTAAGCAGTGGTTTCAGGTCTTGAAGCAAATATTTCATTAAACAAGACTAGCATTTTTGATTTCATATATAACAGCAAGGGGATGTATCATCAAAGGACACTTAAGTGCTTTTGACTATATTTTACATACTGTTTCCTGGACCTAGATTTTTAAGTGGCTAATGAGTAGGACTAGGGCAGACAGATAAAACAGCAATGCCTGGAAAACATGTCTGCATGATAAATTGTAAGCATTTTAAATGAAGGGTTTTATAAAGTGACCAGATCATGAGTTAGGTAAGGCGGGACGCCATCAGTGGCGGCGGCAGGTAGTGGTGGTGGGGGAGACAGACGACTGACAAAACTCAAAACGCTCAAAAAAGCTTGCCTGTTCTTCCCCATGAAGACATAGCTGGCAGAGGGTTGCAGCTTCAATGGCATCCACAGGGACCCTCTCATGTAGGCATCGCTGGAGAGCTTGGAGGGAGACTGCAGTGGGAATTGTGGGTCCCGCAGCTTCAGGACAGGTATGGCCCATCAGTTTAGGGTGCAGAGGCGGCTTGGGTCGGGTTGCCGGCTTGCAGCAAGCCCAGCAGCAGAAGGGCTGGGCAGGCGAGGGGCATCATAGTGGCGGTGGTGGGGCACTGCGGAGCCAGAGCGAGCAAGCGCACTTCTGCAAACTGGCCACCCGAAAAAAGCAGGACCTTTTAAAAACAACGCGGGATGCGGGAAAAATTCCTAAAAAGCAGGACTGTCCCACTAAAAGCGGGACATCTGGTCACTTTAGTTTTGTAACAGGAAATGGAGACTGTTTGTCCACAGGTTTAATTTGGCCTGCAGGATCAATCCATAGAGAGCAAGGTCTTAAGAACATGCCCTCTGTCTCTCTCTAATTTTTCTCTGTCAAAGGAAAAATAGATATGGCCGCTGTCTGTAGAGATTCTAAGTCATCCAGGTCATGGTTGCCCCAACGGTGCTTTTTCAGAAGGCCACTGGACTTTCTTACTCTTGAAGGCATTTTACTTCTCATCCAGGAAGCTTCTTAAGCTCTGATTCCCACTATCCGGTCAGAGTTCAAGAAGCTTCTTGGATGAGAAGCAAAACATCTTCAGAAAAACCCACGAGAAAGTCCAGTTGCCTCCTCAAAAAGCACCTTCGGGATTTGACTGTTGAAGTGACTTTGAACCTTCTCCCATGAGAAAGCTACTTCCAGCCCAGAGGTAGGTTCATCCTGATTCGGAATAGTGCTTTGAAACTGGTAGTAACATGGCAGCCTGGGTCACTGGAACCAGCAGCAACCCAGGACTGCCACGTCCCCCAAACTGGCTTTACCCCCGGAAGCGGAGTAACGACGCTGAGACATGTTGTGGATTAAATACGGGTCATTTATTGAATTAACATAAATTTAAATAAATTTGAATATGTCAATTTAAATATTTAAATTCAGAACGAACTAAGGACCTGAAGAGGCCAAAATTAATGGGGCGGAAATTCCTACCAGAAAATTCCTTGTCAACATTGGGCAAAAACTCCTTGCTGAACCAGGTGACGGTAGCCACCTTCACCTGGATCCAAGCCATGCCTCTTTGTCGTGTGGGAGGAGTTCACCCTCCAATCCCCGTGGGAAATTGGATCCGGTGATTCCCATGGACATCCTCTCTCCAATCCCTGACGTTGCTCCAACCTGTAGTTCCTGGAGAGAAGCGGTCCATCACCCTTTGAAGGATGCCCAAAGGAGCATGCGCAGTCGCTTCTAAATGCCCATTTCTGCCCCTAACCTGCCAAACCCCAATGACCAGAGGGAGGCCTATACTGATATCTAAGTGCGCCGCACCCCCTAACCAATCCAGTCCATGCCGTCAGTGTGGAATAGGTGAAAAAACAGCCGCCTCTAAAGGGGAGGCCGCAAAAAATTCCTATTCGGCCCCGAGGCGACCTCCTTAGGACACACTGTTGATAGCAGAGGATGGGCGGGTGTTCGCTTCAGGAAAGCTGAGGGCAAGGGGGAGGTCCTGCCTGAATCGCCCTTAAATAGGGCGGCTCAGGACCTCTCCCGACCAGCAGGCAGCGCGCTACCTTGGCGCACTGCCAAAAGCCAAACTTCCTGGTTCCAGAGGAACCCGGAAGTCCGGAGCTCGAAAGAGCTGCTGGCAGCGTCTCCCCAGCCTCGGAGGTAATTTCGGCTGGCGGTTTAAGCCGTCGGCAGGGCATTTCTCAGTAGTGTTAAAGACGCTGCCATCTTTTTTTTTTTTTTTGCTTCTGCGCATGTACAGAAGCTGGATTTGCCCATGTCCATGCTGCAGATCAAGGAGGAAACCGGCAGTGAGATAAACCAGAACCCATCCCTGTTCCATCCACTGCAAATCAAAACAGCATAGGAATAATGCTACCGGGTGAAACCATGATCCATCTTATTTCAGTATTTTATTTCACACAGTGGTTAACTAAACACTCTGGTGTGCTTACAAGCAAGAAAAAAATAAAGTACTTCCTTTTCTTGCCTAAAATTCAGCTGATAATTACCCACTATTTCTCAGGATAATGAATTTCTCAGCTGAATTATGTGCACAGATAAAAGTACTGCCTTTTGTCTGTTTTATATCTTTTTCTGATCAGCTTCACTGGGCAGGAGACCCTTGTCCTAATATCTTTAGAGGAGATCAGACTTTCCTTGCTCACTTCCTCCAAGCCCTGCGTGGCCTATTTCTTTAGATACCTTGATCTTTTCTCCCTTCAGGTGATTTTCTTTGCCCAAAATGAAAGAGCCAACAATGCTAAAACTTTCATACAAGGATAGAAATCACAACTTCATTAAAATGCTTTAGGAAGCTGCAAAATATCTAGGGGTTTCTCTTTCTCTTTTTAACGTTTGAAGATGGAGGAAGGAATGTGACCCTACTTGAAAAAGTGATGAGATACTGCAATAATTTCTTATGGTTTCCAAGATATTGGTGTTATTTTGTATTAGAGGTGGAAATAATAACAACTAAGATGAAATAACATTGCTAAACAATTTCTGGGCTATAAATCCTTATTTCTTTCCAACTATCTAACTTATTTGAATTAGCCAACTGCAGGCAAAGTTGGCTGGATGGTAGGAGATAGGAGAAGAATCACAGCTGCTTGCAGCATCCTTCTGGGTGGTGCTGTAGTGATTCAGCAGAGCAGATGGCATATGGCCATTGTTGTCATTTTCCAGGATGATCTTATCAATTGTGTGACATGTGTGGCCTGAAACCTTAGCTGAGGTGGCAGTTCTAAAACATTTTCAAGATAAAACAAAGTTCACAGACGGAAAAACTGAGGTTAATATGCCAGAAAGCAATGCACCACAAATTTTTTCCAGCCTACAGTAATGGTACGAATGCAGAACTTTAGATATACATTATTTGTATTGTCAGGAGTGTGTGTGTAAATTTTGTATTTCTTCAGACAGATAGCGTAGCTGCAGCAGTGTTTTGAAATGGCGTCTATAAGTGATATACACTACAAGCAGCGTGTTGTCATTGAATTTCTCACTGCAGAAAGATAAACTGTTGGGAACTGTTAAGTCTGTAAAAAGAAATTCTGTAAAAATACTGTCTCTGTCAATTTAAAATGTGAATAAATCAAGGTCGCGTCTGATTGGTTAAGACGCGCGGCCGTTTCTTTTAGGCGCGAGCCTTTAAAGTATAAATAGGGCTGTTTTTGACACTGACAGCCAGACGCGTTCCTTGCTGAAGTCACTTGCAAGAGAGCTGAATAAACGGAACCGTCTTTGAGAATTCCTGTGTGGTCTGCTTCATTTCACTGGCGAAGAGAGAACGACGAATCCACGTGTCAAGCATGAATAACCTCCAGATCGGCCGGGCTCCCGACTACTTCGACCCCGAAAAGTCATCATGGGACGCCTACATGGCAAAATTCGAGATTTTCCTCGAAGCTGCAGGAATGGGAGAAGCCGAAGCCGACAGGAAGCGGGCGATTTTTCTCAATTATTGCGGTACAGAAATCTTCGACCTCGTCCAAACGCTGACCGACCCACTCCCGGCTAAAGCTGTTCCGTGGGACGACCTTCAAGAAAGACTCGCCAATCACTTTAAGCCAACAAAACCTGCCGTGGTCTACAGACACCAATTTTCAAGAATGACACAACGTGAGTCGGAATCCATAAACCAATTCGCCACGCGACTTCGTACGGTGCTGTCAAAGTGCAAATTTGACAGCCCGGAAGCTCGCCTCACCGACGCTCTTATTTTTGGAATGAAAAACGCCGCAGTCCGCAATAAAATCCTAACCGAAGACGAGCCAACGCTTCAATCTGTTATTAAGCTGGCTCAAACTGCCGAAGTAGCTGACGCGGCCGCAAAAGAACTCAAAGAACACGAGAAAAAAGAAACCGTTTCTAAAATCTCCGTTGCTGTCTCCCACGCCGAGGCACCAGATGACCTCAGCCCAGCTGCTCCGGACGACGACACCTGTCTCCTGCTGCCATCTGACCAACCCAGACAGCCCAGATACCAACGACCATCCAACCCTTGCCCCGGATGCTGAGGGAACCACTCACGACAACGCTGCCCGTTCCGAGACGCCATTTGCCGCCGTTGCAACCGGCGCGGGCACATCGCCGAGGCATGCAGAGCGCCCCTTCCCGAGGAGTCCTTCTCTGCACCCTGCCAACAAAGATTTAACAACCAGGCACAACAACCGCGAGACAACAAATTTTCCAGAGGCTTCAACCGAAGAAACTACTCCACCGCTAACCGTGACTACTCACGAGGTAACGCACAAACTTACGTAAATTGCGCAAATACAAAAAAAGGGAGCAAAATTGACATTTCGTTACTTTTAAATGGCAAACCTTGTAATTTCGAATTGGACACAGGGTCAAAGTATTCTATTATGCCTTGGGACAAATTTAAAATGTATATGCCTAATTTTCTGAAAACTGATTTTCTGCAGACAACTCTGGTCATAAGGGATTTTCAGGGAAATGTTATACCTGTATTAGGGAAAGTGGATGTGCCTGTCCAATTTAAGCAATGTAAATGTTCTCTTCCATTGGTTGTGGTTGAGGGAGCTAAACACTCCCTCCTTGGGTTAACGTGGATGTCTCCTCTGGGCATTGAAATATTGGGAATTTGTAAAATTAATGCTGATAATGATATTCCTGATTTTGTGCATGAGTTCCCTGAGGTTTTCAGCCCTACATTGGGCACGTATAATGGGGCCCCTATTTCTTTTTCTCTAGACCCCAAGGTTCCCCCTGTCAGACTCAAGCCTCGCAGGGTTCCTTTACCGCTCCTCCCTAAATTGGACATCCAACTGGATAAACTAATAGCTCAGGGCATCTTAGTCCTGGTGGAGCAAGGGCCATGGGAAACCCCTATAGTAACACCGCTTAAACCTGATGGTTCGTTAAGGGTCTGTGCAGACTACAAAGCAACCATTAACAAAGCCCTCCAACACCACCCTTATCCAATTCCAGTAGTCCAACAGCTCCTGCATTCATTAGGGGAAGGAAGGGTCTTCTCTAAAATCGACCTTGCGCAAGCATACCAACAGCTTCCGGTCGATGAGGCCACATCTCTGGCACAGACCATAGTAACTCACAGGGGTGCTTTCAGATGCACCCGCTTACAATTTGGGGTTAGCATAGCCCCAGGCATTTTCCAAAGCCTCATGGAGCGCTTACTAGCAGGCATCAAAGGAACCACCCCATATTTTGATGATATCCTTATCTCAGGGGAAAACCAATCACAATTAAATGAAAGAATTAGGGAAGTATTGTCCAGGCTACAATCTAGGGGTTTAAGAGTAAAAGCAGACAAATGTGTATGGGGAGCCAACAGCATCGAATTCCTGGGTTACAGAATAGACGGTGAGGGAATCCACCCCACAACAGAAAAATTAAAAGCCATAACAGAAGCACCCGAGCCAAATAATAAGACAGAACTCCAAGCATTTCTGGGCCTTCTTAATTTTTATTCTGTTTTTCTAAAACAGAAGGCAACGGCAGCAGAACCTCTACACCGACTGCTGCAGAAGGGAATTCCCTGGACCTGGGGCACACCTGAGCGCGAAGCTTTTCGCAAAATAAAACAATTGTTAACATCTAAAAGCGTAGTGGTTCAATACAGCTCAATATTGCCCATAAAGCTTACATGTGACGCTTCGGCTTATGGGGTAGGCGGAGTATTGGCCCATATAATGCCTAACAAAACAGAGGCCCCAATCGCTTTTTTTTCCAGGACATTGTCCATGGCCGAAAGAAATTATAGCCAACTGGACAAAGAGGCATTGGCCCTAGTATCTAGCGTGAAGAAATTTCACAACTACCTGTGTGGGAGGAAATTTGAACTAGTCACAGATCACAAACCCCTTTTAGGTCTTCTAGCTTCTAACAAGCCAACTCCTCCTTTCATGTCCCCCAGATTAATTAGGTGGGCACTATTTTTATCAGGTTATCAATACGAATTAACCCACAAAGGTGGAAAAGCAATAAACCATGCAGATGGTTTAAGCAGATGCCCCATGGCAGACTTAGTTAAAGACCCAACCCCGTCAGAGGACATATTACTTCTAGACTTCGAGGAAACCCCTTTGACCACAGCCAAAGAGGTAGCTGAATACACCAGGAAGGACCCAACATTACTACAAGTAATCAATTGTATTCAAAGGGGTTGGTTGGGAGGCCCTGAGGAAGCAGGACTAACAGATTTTAAATCAAAAAGGTTGGAATTGTCCTACATGAAGGGTTGTGTGTTATGGGGTGACAGGGTGGTCATTCCCAACAGTCTAAAACAGAAAGTGTTATGTATGCTGCATGAGGGCCACCCAGGCATTGTCAGAATGAAGGGTTTGGCCAGGGGACACTTGTGGTGGCCAGGCCTAGACACTGACATCGAGCAGTGGGTAGCAAACTGTGACCCATGCCAGGAGTCACGTCCAAATCCCCCTAAGACAACACCGGTTGAATGGGAGAAACCCACTGGGCCATGGTCACGCATACACATCGATTTTGCGGGCCCTATTGGATCTCAGAATTTTTTGATTGTAGTGGATGCTTTCTCTAGATGGGTAGAAATAATAGCCATGCAAAACATCACTACTTGCGCCACTATAAAGGCTCTGTACCATTTGTTTGCCACCCATGGGTGTCCAGACATCCTGGTTTCTGATAACGGGCCACAATTGACTGCCAGACAATTTGAATGCTTTTTAAGTAATTTGGGGGTCAGACATGCCCTCACATCTCCTTATTCCCCATGGGTTAATGGTCTGGCAGAACGTTATGTTCGGGTAGCCAAGGAAGCATTGCGCAGGGCAGGCCCAGGAGAAATACAACACAATTTAGATAAATTCTTATTAATGCAGCACATAACCCCAAATTCCATCACGAACAAAAGTCCTGCAGAAATCTTATTGGGTCGAAAAATAAGGTCCCCTCTGGACAGGTTGCACCCCCGTTATTGTACAAATAATTATCATGATATAATCTGTGTAAATCCTGAAAGAAGTTTGTTCCTAGGGCAAAATGTATTTGCAAAAAATTTTGATGGGGGTTTAAATTGGCTCAAAGGGAAAATAATCCAGCAAACAGCTCCTAAAACATATATCATTCTACTAGAGGATGGCCGCACATGGAAGCGGCACATTGATCACTTGCGGGGGCGTTTAACTCCTAACAACGAACAGGCTGCTAACAACAATTCTTCCCCCCAAGCAGACTCTCACACACAGCCTGAACTTTTTGATTATCAAATGGACTCACCACGGCCAGAAGTATCCTCAAACGACTCCGAGCCAACCTCCTCATCTGAAATCGGTGCAACGCCAACATATCCGCGATCGCAGGCCGGAGCCCCAACTCGGGCCCAGCCGCAAGCAAGAGAACACAACGAGCCATCCTCCTCTGTGGAAATCCCGGACGCGAATGATCTGCGCAGGTCTGATCGGACTTCACGCAGGCCAAGCAGACTGGAGGATTACATCACATGGCTCACTGATTGACAGTTGTTCTCAACCAATGAGGGAGGGGTGTTAAGTCTGTAAAAAGAAATTCTGTAAAAATACTGTCTCTGTCAATTTAAAATGTGAATAAATCAAGGTCGCGTCTGATTGGTTAAGACGCGCGGCCGTTTCTTTTAGGCGCGAGCCTTTAAAGTATAAATAGGGCTGTTTTTGACACTGACATCCAGACGCGTTCCTTGCTGAAGTCACTTGCAAGAGAGCTGAATAAACGGAACCGTCTTTGAGAATTCCTGTGTGGTCTGCTTCATTTCAGGAACATTCACAAATGTTTGTGTACAATTTATAGAGAATCTGTAGTCAACGGTTAGTGCAGGAGACATTTTGAGGATGACGAAGAAGTGATGTGCACAGTGCAGAAATGGCTTTGTAACCAGAACAAGCAGTGGTACTAACAGGGCATACAGGCCCTTGTGTCTTGCTGGAGGAAGGCCATAGAACGGGATGGAGATTATGTGAAAAAATAGAGAGTGTAGAAGAAACATCATTCTTTCTTGTGTGTAAGTTTCATTGTGTTCAATAAATAATTGTTGAAGAAAAAAATGTGGTGCATTACCTCGTAGATACCAATAGGTATATTTCTCCTTGTTTCAATGTTGAAAAGAAGATTTGTGACTGAGTCATTAGTCAAGCTTTCTTGTGGTCTTTCCACTAATCAAATACTGTGAATAGGTCTTGCTAAAGATTCTGTGTTATCCAATTAGGGATAATATTAGGATATCAATGAAGCTTGTGATCTTATCTTGTTTTATATTGAAACTCTCTTTTCCTGGAGAAAAAAGACATGTGTTTCTATCCTTACAATATAATGACACCAGGGTTTTCGGCTGGTAGAAAAACCAAACAAAGAAATAAACACATGATCCAGAGTGTATAATATTTTCTCTGGATTCTTTGGTGTAAACTAGATGCTGACATTGTCCAATTTATCTTCAAAATAACGGGTTGGCTTTTTTGAGCTGAAAATGCTGGGCCATTGTCATTATTAAAAACAGATTAGTGGGCTATAAATCACTGTCTCCTGGTCAGTGCTAAACAGGATCTAATATAACGGTTCCTGCTCTAGCAGAAAGATAAGAAGCCTTTGCTTTAGGAATTGAACCCAAGTGCTATTCCAGTTCTCTTAGATCTCTGTATTTAAAGATATAACTCAGGACTATAATAACGTTAATAAATTTAAAGTGAAAACAAAAACAAATACAATATAAAATTATAAAATTAGAGAGAGAGTTACAGGGGGGGAAGTTACCAGATAGTACAAACGAAATAACAAAATTACACGCACACAAACTCCTGCTCTTTGTCCGGGGATAAGGGGAGAGAAATTGGTGCAGCTGGATCTTTTGTCAATCTCTGATAGATTGAACATCATTCAGACCTTGAAGTATTGCTCTCTTGGTTGAAAACCTTGTCTGCAACCCTGATTGAAATGGATGAGTAAAAGCTGTTGTAAAGAACTACCGACCTACAAGAGAACAATCCACTCAAGAACTTTAGATAGCAAAGGAAGAAGAGAGGCAGGATGATAACCAGGCTTTATACGAGGATCAAGAGGAGATAGCGTTCAATAAAGGAATGTGTTGAAAAAGAAGCCAAGAAATGTAATATGATCCAAACTTCGAACAATAAAGCGGAACTCTGCTCTAAAACTTTTGGTCTGGTATGCTTTGAAAATGATGGAGCTGAAGCACTTTAAATGTTGTGCGAATACAGTTTTCCTCTGCTCCCCATAAAAGCGTGCATGTCTTCTCCCCTTCCCCCAGCTTTCTGTGGATGTCCCAAAAGAGGTTGCTACTTTAAGAGTTGCATTACAGATGTGACATTCTAATAATTTCACTTGTTAAAAATATTGCAGGTATTTTGAGGCTTTGGAAAAAGACATGTAAGATTGAATGCAAGCATGCCCTACATTTGCAGGATATTTGAAATAACATCTGCCAGATAGTTATCAAAATTTCATGGCTTTTGGGGAGGGGAAAAAGCAGAAAAAATTCTGTAGGCTATGTATATGAAAAAGGTTCTGTCCTCTGGAAATAAGGTCCTGTCCTACACTAGTATGGTTTTAAATGTTGGAAGCTTACAGCAGTGTTTCTCAATTATTTTCTGTTAGGCCCTCCCTAGGAAGAAGTAAATATCCCCCCCCCTCTCTACTGGGACAATTGTGTGCAATATTCAGCATGTTTTTGCTGAAAAAACTCAAGCGGTTTATCAGCGTAATTGGGGTGTGATGTGTTTAAGTGACGCCTTAATGTATTTGGCTTCATGCGGTCCACTGCCAATATTTTTAGACATAGTAAACATACCGGTGTTTCCTCGTCTCCCACCGTAGTCGCAGTGAAGCCAAGCGCTACATACGTTTCATCATATTTCCTCATCTTAGCTTTCAGGAGACTTACGTTTGTCTCATTATCTCCATCTCTCTCCTCCTTTCTTTTCATCCCCATTAAACAATTTTCCATGGAGTCTCTTAAGGGTTTGTTATCTGCACTTCATATCTCCTGCTCTGTGCTGTGTGCTATTGTTCGGTGCAACCCCCCTACTCCTTGCGGGGGGAAAAAGCACATTCTCTGGGGTCATGTGCCCCCCCAGGGCACCCTACCCCACTATTTGAGAAACGCTGACTTACAGTGTGCTTATAAGCAACTGGCAGCCACTGCAGCTTTAAGTATAAGTTTTCATATTTTACAACAATTGTATTTCTGGATGCTATTTAAAGCATATTGAGATGGAATGAAAATGAAAACGAGGCAAGAATATTTGCTGCTAAGTCTTATCAGTCATCCCTGGACCTGCTCTACAACTTGTGAACAAAATTATAGACTTAGTTATGGTTGTAAAATGAGACTACGGTGCTTGAATTATTATCAAATTTGTTCATCCCACAGAAGTATAAAACTCACATAAAATTTAGGTTTTCAAAATTGGTATTGCTCCCTATTCAAAAAAAAACAAGCAAGCAAGAAATCACACACTACATAGCAAAATACCCTTTGTCTGTGTGGATTTATTGCTGTAGCTGGGTCTTGTAGCTGTAAAGAAATAATTTCAGGTCTAGATTCTTTTTATTGTGCATAGCTATTCCACATTCAATTCTTCTCTATGGAAGATTTTGTCATTTCCAACCAATTTTCAGAGAAATAGAACAACTGTTTCTTGCCACGCAGGTTTGCAAAACTGGGTTTTAACTTCCCATTCTCATTTCCTCCAGCAATTGCATTTTCTGTACTTCTGTTTATTTTACCCCCAGCGAGCCAGATACGTTCTAGCTTGGGAGCTTATTAAATGTTTGCTGATGTTTGACATGTTCTGGTGAACTCCTGTGTGCTCAGCATAAAAGGAGCAGCATGGAGCTTTGAACTTGTCGCTCAATCTATTCTGTAGCTAAGTGGAATTTCAACACCTCATTTTCTCCCCTCACTTTGTGGCTGCTAATATATTACAAATATTGAATTCAGTTTTAGGAAATTACATCAGATGTTTCCCAGCATAAGATATTTTGCTTTATTTGATTAGGTGCTGCTTATAGCAGGAATCTCAGCTGTCAAGCAAAGAACTGCAACAGCCAGTCTGCGGCCAGTGACACAACGGCAAGATCTCTTGGGCTTGCATTTGGAAAAGGCATTGAGTTAAGCACATTTGCAAAATTGATCTCCATTTGCCATCTGAACTACAAAAAAACAAGAAAAGCAAAAAACCAACCAACCAAAAACTTACATTCACAGCCCTTGCTTCTCTTCAGAGTAGAAGAGAATGAAAAGGGGTGGGGTTGCTAGAAGAGCCTGATAGAATTAAAGCAACACTGCTTATGGTATGTGTTGAATATGTATTAAGTTAATGTAAATAGTTGGAATTTGAATTGTTGATTATGATTGTTTAAGAATTTGACCGGGAATTTTAAGAAAGTGACAGTTGCGTTTAAGCAGGAAAGTGAGAGTATAAAAGAAGCAAGCTGACACTGTTTCAGTCAGTCATTGCAAGAGCTGAAGTCACAAGTTCAATTGTATCTGTGCTACTGAGGATAAAGCAACTAGCTGACAGTGTCAGTATTCTACAGTATGCTCTAACATTATGGCTAACTTACCAGGGCCCAACTAAAGCATCCAGAATTCGACCCCTTAAGGGACACAGTCAAATCTTATTGGTTAAATGTGTAGCTCAATGTATGATAAGTTTAGAAGTGAACATTTGCTTTATGAAAATATTTTGCTAGGGTTTGTAAAAGAATAACCCCATTCAATTATTTTTTTTGCCATGTACACCAACCATATTCATTATATGCACTGTTCTTCCTGGGGAGGAGAAGGAATTGGGGGAGGCGGGGAGGGAGAAACATAGAAACATAGAAACATAGAAGATTGGTGGCAGAAAAAGACCTCATGGTCCATCTAGACTGCCCTTATACTATTTCTTGTATTTTATCTTAGGATGGATATATGTTTATCCCAGGCATGTTTAAATTCAGTTACTGTGGATTTACCAGCCATGTCTGCTGGAAGTTTTTTCCAAGCATCTACTACTCATTCAGTAAAATAATATTTTCTCACGTTGCTTTTGATCTTTCCCCCAACTAACCTCAGATTGTGCCCCCTTGTTCTTGTGTCCACTTTCCTATTAAAAACACTTTCCTCCTGAACCTTATTTAACCCTTTAACATATTTAAATGTTTCTATCATTTCCCCCTTTCCCTTCTGTCCTCCAGATTATACAGGTTGAGTTCATTAAGTCTTTCCTCATAGGTTTTATGCTTAAGACCTTCCACCATTTTTGTAGCCCGTCTTTGGACCTATTTAATTTTATCAATATCCTTTTGTAGGTGAGGCCTCCAGAACTGAACATAGTATTCCAAATGTGGTCTCACCAGCGCTCTATATAAGGGGATTACAATCTCCCTCTTCCTGATTGTTGTACCTCTAGATATGCAGCCAAGCATCCTACTCGCTTTCCCTACCACTTGACCGCACTGTTCACCCATTTTGAGACTGTTGGAAATCACTATCCCTAATCTTTCTCTTCTGAAGTTTTTGCTAACACAGAAACAATTAATTGTGAAACTGCCTATACTGCAGTGAGAAGAGAGATTCGGGTAAAGAGGCAACCTAATTCTGTTGTCTATAGCTGCAGTTAGAAACACAGATCCAGATGCCTTATACAGTCCTTGATCCTTGTCTTGCATAGAACCAGTTTTGTTCCCTTTTGTATGAATTCACTTTTTATATCCAGTTTGTTATTTTCAAGAGCAGTGGTTGATACTACAAGAAAGCTGAGATTCATAGGATCTTCAGCACCAAGTTAGTCCAACGTTTGTCTCAAATGCTTATGGCTTTACCTTGATATGCATTCCAATTTTGCATGGTCTTTACAATCCCAGAAAGGTAAAATAGCAGAAATCCAATTAAATCAATTTATACTCCACTGATCTACTCTCGTATTCTTGTCAGGAATAATGAATTAGTGGAGCTGGTGTGATTCAGTCATTCATAAAATGCTAGGCTGCAACTGTGAGTTTGAATTTGGTGCCTCTGGTTTGCAGGGACACCACAATGCCAAATCATTTTGTCTTTCATATGACCAATGGCATTGCAAATGATGTGCTACTGTTGTGCAAGAAAATCAATTAACATGATTGTAATAACCAGTGGAATGCTGCCAGTCAGCATTGGGAACAGCAGATACATCATCTAATGGAACAGAGAACCGATATTTAATTTGGATACTTATACTTGAAGGTGCCTCATCAAGTCGGGATGTTGAGATTGTTAACTTTTCTTTTTTTATATACATTTCAATAAGCATAAACAGTATAGAATAGATCATTTTGACATTAAATAGAAATGCCTTTTCCCAATTGCCAATATGCATCTTTTTAGGGACAGTTTATTGATTTGCTGAGTGATGAACATGTTGTTTATATAATGACTAGAAAAAAAACAGTAGGATCAGTGCTTCCAGTGGCTTGTATTCAAAGCAAGCAACTTATTTCTTTATGCAATTAACGAATAAGTCATGAGCTTCTCCCTGTGTGTTTTCCAATTGATACAACCTCCATTTCATGCAGTGCACTATAATCAGTTATATTTTTAATGCTCTCTTACCGTGCAGTTTTGACTATTGTCAGTGAAGTGCTACCAAAATTTTCACTACCACACTGTGGTCGTGGCTTATGCAGGATGCCCTGCCTTTTATTTTAACATCTTTCAGTGCAAATTGGGTGCTCTGGGATGGAGCGCCATTTTCGCTACCCAACTGCGTTCCCCCCAATCCGGGCAGTAGCCCACCCCGACTGTTGTACTATAGCCTCTGATGCATGGTGATGCATGGTGTATGCATTTTAACTCACATATTGAAACCAGTTTTCCCTATGAAGTCAGGAAACTAATTTTTGTTTGGGTGTCATTGCTCTGGGGATAAATCAAAAAAATAATCTTCAGTTTGGAATGTAGAAAAACAATGTCCAAATATTACCTTTTAGAAAAGAATATTTGTAGCTTAGAGTTAAACTGTGGGATCCTTGGTGCTCTCTGAACTTGGTTATTTTCTTGCAGATGATTTCATCAGCAAATTAGTTAACATTACCAGTGCTACTTACATAATGAAATGATTGCAAAAAAATTATCAAACTAACATCGTCTTTCAGTGCCGGCTTGTGAGAGGTGTAGGCAGTGAAGTGCTACCAAAATATTTACTACCACATTGTGGGTATGGCTTATGCAGAATTCCCTGCATTTTGTTTCAACATCTTTCAGTGTAGATTGGGTGCTCTGGGGTGGAGCTCCATTTTTACATTTCCCCCCATTCGGGCAGTAGCTCACCCCTGAGTGTAGGCAGTGATGGGCTCCTACAGGTACGGTCAGGTACGCAGTATCGGTAACAAAATTTTGGTCAGGTACAGAGTACCAGTAGCAAAATTTTGATTTTTTTTTTCTTTTTTTCCCTTCTGGGCTCTGGCTATGTCTGTCCTATCACAGTAAATGAGGTTGAATGTGTATAATTTTAGAAGAGCTGTGCGTGTGTCTCTGTGTGTACATACACATACAGTTTATATAGTAGATAATGTATATTAGTGTGTGCCTGTGTGTAATATGTATGTGCACATATGGCATATATACATAGAATTAAACGGTATATTTTGGATGTTCAGTAATAGTAAATAGATAAGGAAATTGTATCTCTTTGAGTTGAAGATAGGCCAGGCACCCTAACCCAAACCCTTGACGTGAATGACGTCAAGTTGGCTACCTTTAAGCCAGTCACATGACCTTTAAGCCACCCCCAGTCACATGATCATCAAGCCACTCCCACCTGGTCACATGGCTGGAAAGCCACACCCACAAAATAAGCCACACCCACAGTGTGGTAGTAAAATAATTCACTGAGAGGAAAGCCAGGATAACACCAGCTAAATTTGGGTGGGTTTATTTTACCACAAGGAGAGTCTGAATAACAAGAGAGTATTTTCAGTCTGGGACTTCAGAGGAAGCATCCCTTCCAGAATTCATGGAATGTCTATGGCTGAAGATTCTGGCAGTTTATATGTTGCAACTTAGATATCTTATATTAGTTGATCCAAGACTGTGGGCCCAGTGGCACACCAGATGCTTAAGGTTACCTGTAGGTGGGGCATTGAGAGAAATGAGTATTATCAAGCAAAGTTAGGTAAGAGTTACACTTTTCATTAACCTCAACCTCATCCCTATTTATGCATACTCTCCCATATTATCACATCTTAAAAGTATTTATGCAATTTTAAATTATTTCTTTCCAAATCATTAGCAGTTGAACACAGCTATAAACAATGCTTTTGTGGGTTTCTTGTTACACAGGGATCAAAGGTGCTTTTTCAACAGGCAACTGGACTTTCTTGTTTTTCTTTGAAGATGTTTTGCTTCTCATCTAAGAAGCTTCCTCAGCTCTGACTGGATGGTGGGGAATGAAAGGATTTATATCCTTGCATACAGCTGGTCATTTGCATTCTTTTTAGAGAGACATTTATTGGTGTTGTCAGAGTGGTGCAAATGGGTGTGGAGCCTTCTTGGAACTCGATAGACATTTACTACATCTGGACCACAAATTGTGCAACTAAGGTTTTAGGATAATTCTGAATGTAACACTCCATCCTGGGAAAACCACTGCCAATATCAGTCATATTTTCACAAGCCACACTAGAATTGGATTGTTGCTGTTGTAGTTTTATTTTGGGCATCTATTTTTAAAATTTTCATACTCCTTGCAAAGCTATTTTGTTCCAGTTCCTTTTGTCATTTCATTTTTTCCCCACACTGTAAAATCTTAGCCTTTCTGAACTAGGAGGCTTATGCTGCTGAGCTACAGGGCTGAGTTAATTAAGGGACTTCTGCCCAGTGACATTTATGCACCCCATAAAGTCTATTAGAAGGAATTTGTTGCAAGTTCCATCCACTAGAAAATTTAATCTGGTTGGAACAAAGATGATAGCCTTTTCCGTTGTACCTATCTCATGGGACACCATTCTCAGACCCTGACCTTGATGGTCTTCTTGAAAGGCCTTTGCCCTTTGGCCTGAGCATCAGAGAGTGATATGGAACCCTTAAAATGTCTGCAATGGCAGTGCTCTCCTGGCGAGTGTATTCTATGCCTTTTAATTGGTTTTTTAAAAAAAATGTTTGTAGTGTTTGTGTGGCTGCTTCATTTTAAAATATTTTACTACTAGTACTTTAATTATAAGCCGCCCAGAGTCATGCCTAGCTGAGATGGGCAGCTATATCAGTTGAATGAATAGATGGCAATAGCAATAGCATTTAGACTTATATACCGCTTCATAGTGCTTTTACAGCCCTCTCTAAGCAGTTTACCGAGTCAGCATATTTCCCCAAACAATCTGGCTCCTCATTTTACCCACCTTTGAAGGATGGAAGGCTGAGTCAACCTTGAGCCGATGGTGAGAATTGAACTGCTGAACTACAGCTAGAAGTTAGCTGAAGTAGCCTGCGATGCTGCACTCTAACCACTGCACCACCCAGGCTCTTTATTTATCTAGATATATCATCTAGATAAATAGATGATAGATAAATTCTAGGGTAGATAGAGCAATATTTTAGTACAATCAGCCATTGGTATGTTTTAATTTCTTCTGCTTTAGTCAGTAGAAATATGTTGAACATGAATCAGTGTCTTCAGAGCTCTGATAACTGCACCAATCCTTTCTTACTTCCCCTCTACTTAAATCACTTATATTACAATTTATTGCTACCATCTGCCCCCTTCCCCCAAAGTTGTTTTCAACCTAACACTTATTGCTTAGCTTCAGAAGAAAGATCAGGCTTTCATGGGAGATTACTGACCTGGCAGTTTAAGTAGTCAGTTCAACAGAAACATATTTGTAAATATCCGTCTCATCTCAAACAACATCTGTGGTTGGTGGCTGCTTTTATTGGTTTACTTATCTGGCACAGGATTCTGGCTTGATCAGAAGAGAAAATGACAGACACAACATCCCAACATTTCTTGGCAGATAGGACCTTTTCTGAGATGTCTGGCAAGCCGCATATTGTATAAAGAGAAAGAAAAGATCATGGCATCTGTTTCTGGAACAGGTTGTAAAGCTGAATTATTAGTAGGGCTCAGGCAACACTCATTACACTTATTCTAGAAAATTGGAAAGCTGTTGGCAGTTATTTTCACACAGTGCTGCAGCCAAATCATTCTTTGTCTTTTCCCCCCCACTCTCGTTTCCGTGGAAGAGGTACCTGTCTTTGCTGCTTAGTTATCCAGTTTAAAGTGATCCAGTTAATATTGCATTAGGGATGTGTTTTATTGCTTTCATGCCAAATCCAGCCCCTCTATAGGAAGACAATGTCTTGAGATTAGATCAAGCACAGAATGGTCACTTTGCACAATGTTTTGGGTTGTGAATCATTTATGGTGGCAACTTCTATGGCTTTTTTTTAGATGAATTGTGCCTCTCTGTTTATAGACCAGTTGCATAAAACCAGATTAAGATTAAGATTGAAAGGACAGGAGATAGTAGATAGTTTAATCAACATGCTTCCTTTGCAAGATAACAATACTTTTCATGTAGTCCTTGAACATGCTCATGTTTTTTTGTTTGTATGAGCTGCACTGAGAAATAACAGGTGTTCCTGCCAAGGACCAGGAATTAATTAGAGAGGAGATGGAAAGAAAAACCTATTGTTGGTAGAAGAGAACACCCAAAAGATATTTCTAAACAGATTTTTGAAATGTTTTTCTTTTAAAAAAAAATGGGAATGATGGGTGCCAGTCAGAGGGTTGGTGCTTCTCAAAATGATGCATCCTGAATGACATGTACCTAGGCTAACATTCAGATAATTCAGATAATGGTTGCATAAACAGAAGCATAGCATGATGATCACATGAAGTATTAGCATTGCTTTATATAACCCGAGTAAGACCACACGTGCAACCAATTTTGGTCTCCATACTACAAAAAAACCACAGGTGTTTAGACTGTGGAAAAAGTTCACAGAAGAGCAACTAAGATGATCAAAGACCCTGGAGACTAAGACATATGAAGAATGGCTGCTGCATCTTGGTTTGGCTAGTCTAAAGAAAAAATAATAATTTGGAGTGACATGATAGCACTCTATTCCAGTATTTGAGGGGCTGCCACAAAGAAGAAGGGATCAAATTATTTTCCAAAGCACCAGAGGGGTAGACAAGAAAGAATGGTTGGAAACTAATCAGAGAGAAGCAACCTGGATTTAAGGAGAAACTTCCTAATAATGAAGACAATTAACCAGTGGAACAGCTTGGCTGAAGAAATTGTGGGCACTCCATCACTGGATGTTTTTAAGAAGAGGCTAGACAGTCACTTATGAGAAATAGTATAGGTTCTCCTGCTTCAGCAGGGGGCTGAACTAGAAGACCTCCAAGGTTACTTTTAGAGCATTCTATTCTTCTATTTTATTCTATTCTATTCTATTCTATTCTACTCTACTCTATCTAAAATCTTTACTGAATTCAGATGAACTGTTAGGAACTTCACGGACACCCTATATAATTTTCTGGGCTACAGTTCACAAATAGCTTGCCATTGCTTAATTGTGGGACATCATTTCAACTTTCAAATTTGGTTTGCATCTTTATGGATTTCCAGGTAATCTCCCACTATTGCATTTACTAGGTTTCTAGCTTGTTAACAACAATTGGGTTGGCTAAGTGCTGCCATCTGCTGTAGGTCCTTGCATGAACATGATTGTGTTATGTGGAACTGGAACAGTTTAACAGGTATTTATCTTTTTTATGAAAAACAATGCCATGGGTAGTCTTTTGGATTTTGGCAGAATAAAGGGATTAGTTGTAGAAAAGGAGTTCTTGGAGAGGGGTGGCATACAAATCTAATAAATTATTATTATTATTATTATTATTATTATTATTATTATTATTATTATTATTAATACAACTCAGCAAACGAGATCACTATGCTGGATTTCGTATTTCATCACCAGTCGGGCGCTTCCCAAGCACCTAAGACTGCGTGATGTAGCGACGAATTATGTTTGCCGATCCCAGTAAATTGCCTTTTGCAATTGCCTTTTGCAATTGACAGATGGAGATTTTGTCAATTCCGATGGTTTTCAAATGTCCGCTGAGATCCTTTGGCATTGCCCCTAGCGTGCCAAGTACCACTGGGACCACTTTCACTGGCTTGTGCCAGAGTTGTTGCAGCTCAGTTTTTAGATGTTCGTATTTCACTAATTTCTCTAGCTGCTTCTCCTCAATTCTGCTGTCTCCTGGGTTTGCGATATTGATGATCCATACTTTCTTTTTCTACACAATCAGGATGTCTGGTGTGTTATGCTTCAGAATTCGGTCAGTCGGAAGTCCTACCGCAGTTTTGCTCGCTCATTTTCGACCACTTTTTTGGGCTTATGATCCCACCAATTCTGTGCCACTGGTAAATGGTAGTTCTGGCACAAGTTCCAGTGGATCATCTGTGCCACAGCATCATGTCTATGCTTGTAGTCAGTCTGTGCGATCTTTTTGCAGCAGCTGAGTATGTGATCGATTGTTTCATCTGTTTCTTTACAGAGTCTGCACTTTGGATCATCTGTTGATTTTTCAATTCTGGCTTTGACAGCATTTGTTCTAATGGCCTGTTCCTGTGCCGCCAGTATTAGTCCTTCTGTCTCCTTTTTGAGTGTTCCACTTGTAAGCCATGACCAGGTCTTTTCTTTATCCACTTTGCCTTCAGTCTTCTCCAAGAACTGGACATGCAATGCTTTGTTCTGCCAACTGTCCACACGACATTGAGTAACATTTTTTCTGTACTGGTCCTTAGTTTGCTTCACCTTGAGAAGCTTCCTATTGTTGACCTCCATCAACGCTGACTCTTTGCTCTCCTTCACATAGTCAGCTAATGCATGCTTCTCTTCTTCCACTATCTGCTTCACTTGCAAAAATCCTCTGCTGCCTATTATTATTTTATTTATTATTATTATTATTATTATTATTATTATTATTATTATTATTATGTATTTCAGTAAGCCTCACTCACATTTTTTTTGCTCAAACATAGACATGTCTATAAAATAGAATAAAATATAAAATAGAATTAATTAAGTTTGGAATATAACAGTTTGAGGTGTTTTTTTTTTTAAGTTGATATGGATAGCTTATTTTAGGTATCTAGTTTTTGAGATCAAATATGATATTGTTACCTACACTGGCATTTGAAAAAGATTTCCAATGTAGTTGATATGTGAGAAACCCAACAAGACAGATACAGACTTCAGAGGATAATCAGAACTGCAGAAAAAACAATTGCTGCCAACCTGCCTTCCATTAGGACTATATACTGCACGAGTCAAAAAGAGTGCTGTGAAAATATTTACTGACCCCTCGCATCCTGGACATAAACTGTTTCAACTCCTACTCTCAAAATGTCACTATAGAGCACTGCACACCAAGACAACTAGACACAAGAATTTCCCCCTCGAATGCCATCACTCTGCTAAACAAATAATTCCCTCACCACTGTCAAACTGTTCACTAAGGCTGCATTATTATTACATCTATCTATCTATCTATCTATCTATCTATCTATCTATCTATCTATCTATCTATCTATCATCTATCTATCTATCTATCTATCTATCTATCTATCTACCTATCTATTTATTTACTTATTTATTTGATTTCTATGCCACCATTCTCCTGACAGTGTTTTCATCACTCCTATCACCCCTCTTGTAACTTGTTGCTTGCATCCTTATGATTTATATTAATATTGTTTGTTTCCTGATTGGCTATTTGTACCGTATGACAATTATTAAGTGTTGTACCTCATGATTCTTGACAAATGTATCTTTTCATTTATGTACACTGAGAGCATATGCACCAAAGACAAAATCCTTGTGTGTCCAATCACACATGGCCAATAAAGAATTCTATTCTATTCTATTCTATTCTATTCTATTCTATGCTATGCTATGCTATGCTATGCTATGCTAGCCTATGCTAGCCTATGCTAGCCTATGCTAGCCTATGCTAGTCTATGCTAGCCTATGCTAGCCTATGCTAGTCTATGCTAGCCTATGCTAGCCTATGCTATCATATCTTATTCTTCTCTTCCCTTCCATTCCATTCAATTTTTATATTATGCAGCTCTCTTTTAAGGTTAAACCACAAGAAATCTCTTACTCTGTGCATTATTGTATTTTAGGAAGTACAGAGATCTCTTTGTCACATTCTGGCATTGAAAGTTTTTCTGACTTCCAAATCCCAGATAAGGAGGATAACTAGACATGAATATGGGAAATGTGATCAAGAAATAAGAGAGGAGTTAGGAGTGACTGACCTTGGGCCAGTCCCTCTTTCTCAACTTTAGTATGAAGACAATGGCAAATCACTTTGACACATGTAGCCTAGAAAGGAAAGGAAAATAAAAAAAAGAAAGGAAAGAAAAATAAAAAAGGGAAGGGAGGAGAAGGGAAGGAAGAAAAGGAAGAAACCACCAGAAAAAGAGATGGGGAGGAGGGAGGGAGAGAATTCATAAGATGGAGACCTTTTGTTTGTTTATTTTTCTGAAGGAGTAGTGTATGTACTACTACAAATGATCTTAAATGCTCCTCTTTTATGTTCTGAATGATATGATAATATACTTGAATAGTTGTGTGAAGATCCTGGATTATGCTGAAGTTCAACTAATATCTAATATACTTTTATTATCTTGGTATTTTCTTCTGTGTTACTTTTGTTTACAAAGAACAGGGAATATAGCTTGGTTTAAGAAAAGTTTATGGCTTCTCCCTGCTTGTTTTCTTTTCTTACCACACTTTTCTCAACTGCTCTCCACCTGAAATGTTATACCATGTTTCAGAGTGGCATTTTCTTTCTTCAAGCACAATCTGATTTATAGACTAGAATATAATTTTATTGGCCAATGTGATTGGACACATAAGGAATTTGTCTTGGTGCATATGCTTTCAGCGTACATAAAACAAAATATACATTTGTCAAGAATCATGTGGTACGACACTTAAGGGGTCAAATAAGCAATGAAGAAGCAAACTCAACCCAGACAAGACGGAGTGGCTGTGGGTCCTGCCTCCCAAGGACAATCCCATCTGTCCGTCCATTACCCTGGGGGGAGAATCATTGACCCCCTCAGAGAGGGTTTGCAACTTGGGCGTCCCTCCTCGATCCACAGCTCACATTAGAGAAACATCTTTCAGCTGTGGCGAGGGGGGCCTTCGCCCAGGTTCGCCTGGTGCACCAGTTGCGACCCTATTTGGACCGGGAGTCACTGCTCACAGTCACTCATGCCCTCATCACCTTGAGGCTCGACTGCTGTAACGCTCTCTACATGGGGCTACCTTTGAAAAGTGTTCAGAAACTTCAGATCGTGCAGAATGCAGCTGTGAGAGCAATCATGGGCTTTCCCAAATATGCCCATGCTACACCAACACTCCGCAGTCTGCATTGGTTGCCGATCAGTTTCCGGTCACAATTCAAAGTGTTGGTTATGACCTATAAAGCCCTTCATGGCACCGGACCAGATTATCTCAGGGACCGCCTTCTGCTGCACGAATCCCAGCGACCAGTTAGGTCCCACAGAGTGGGTCTTCTCCGGGTCCCATTGTCAACTAAACAATGCCACTTGGCGGGACCCAGGGGAAGAGCCTTCTCTGTGGTGGCTCCAGGCCCTCTGGAACCAACTCCCCCAAGAGATTAGAATTGCCCCCACCCTCCTTGCCTTTCGTAAGCTACTTAAAACCCACCTCTGCCACCAGGCATGGGGGAATTGAGATACTCTTTCCCCCTAGGCCTTTACAATTTTATGCATGGTATGTCTGTATGTATGTTTGGTTTTTATATTAATGGGTTTTTAATCATTTTTATTATTGGATTATTATTGTATGCTGTCTTATTATTGCTGTTAGCCGTCCCGAGTCTCCGGAGAGGGGCGGCATACAAATCCAATAAATAAAATAAATAAATAAACAAAATAAAAATCTTAGGATATAAGCAACAAGTTACAGTCATATAGTCAACATGGTTGTCAAGACAAAGGAGTGTTTATGCATATGTTTTGGGAATGCCCGATAGTGCAGGAATTTTGGCAAAAAGTGAAAGAGGATATCAATAGAATGTTAAATATACAATGGACAATCACTAAGGAAATGGCAGTACTAGTAAAAAGCAATGCGATGGGAGAATTTAGAGAAATAAAAAAAGCAGCAATAGAAAGCGCTTAGGCAGTAATAGTTCTGGGTTGGAAGGATGCGACAAAATGGACAATGCAAAATTGGTATAGGTACATGGTGGACCATATTCAATTTGAAATTATGGAAAAAAGGATAAATTTGGATAATGAAACTGAGTTGGGACAGCTGATGGGACGGTGGGACAAGGTAAGACGTTATATGACGAGCAGAATCCGAGACCAAGCTACAAGAAATAAATTGGAATCACTCTATAACATGTAAACAGATATATTGCTCTTGGGTTAAGTGGACTATACAAGAAATACCCCTAATTTGGTGGTGGGGAATGTGTGTATGTCGGGGTGGTGGGCACAATTCACTATGCACTGTTTTATGTTGTGTGATGTTAAATTGTTAAAAATCAATAAAAAATATATTTTAAAAAAAAGATATAGTCAACATGGGAGGAAATGGGTGATAGGAATGATGAGAAAAACTAGTAGAATAGAAGTGCAGATTTAGTAGAAAGTCTGATTTTAGATCTTTAGGTTTTCCTAAGATGTACCCATGGTAGCTGGAAACTATAGTGCCCCCACCAAAACCAAATAGCTAACTCCTATTTATAGTATGAGCTTCCCCCTTCAAAATTGGAAATTTCGTGGAAAATGTTGATTTCTTAGCATACAGTTCTAATAGGTTGGCCCTTGTTAAATTTAATGTGTCTGCTTACTCAACTGTTGTCTATGCAATATGAACTGATTTCTAATATCATGTATTGAATAAGAAATCTTATACTTTCTGTATATCCCGACTTATCATGATCTATTGCCATTTTCCAATATAGTTGTGAACACTCAAAAACATCTGAAGAGACCCACATTTTTACTGCTCAAAACAAGGGAACAAGCAAAAAGCAGAAACTTTAATAATGGTTGTATATTTAGAATCAAACTAGAAATTACAGTGGCCTCTGGAGTTGAACAGAATCTTAGAGTCAACCAACCTCCCCAACCCCCCCCCAAAACAAACAAACAACGCCCCCCCCCAACTTGGAGTGTGGTTTGATTTTTTCCCCCATGTTATAATCAGCAAAGTGCAGACTTTAGATGGACAAATTGTTCCAAGCAATTACTCAAATCCTCATTTCTTATCTGTAATAGAAATAAACTTTGAATAATCATGACCATATGGACAACTGCCTTTTTTGTTACAAAATAAAACACAGTTCTGTTGGCTTATCCTAAATTGTTCAACAATTCTTCTGAACTCTTTAATGAGCAGCAGCAGAGGGATCTTCAGGTTCAACTTGTTAATTAGCCATACAGCTTCTGGCTACTGTCAGGTCAAAAATAATTGATTTCAAAGGTGTGCAACATATGGGATACTACACAAAGATAATCTAATGGGTAACAAGATTTTCTAAATCTATTCTTAAAATAACTCAGATGGCATTGTAAGGAATGGAACACAGATTTACTTTAACTCTTTTAGGAATTATTATGTCATAATAATAATAATAATAATAATAATAATAATAATCATCATCATCATCACCATCATCACCATCATCACCATCATCACCTGGTCATCAAAACTACGCAAGTATGGATGAAACAAGTTTAATGAATAAACAAAATAATATTAATAATATTAATAATATGAATAATATGAATAATATTAATAATATTAATAATAATAATAATAATAATAATAATAATAATAATAATAATAATAATAATAATAATAATAATAATAATAATATAAACAGTATAGTCTATACACACACATATTTATATGAAGAAATATTAATGGATATTCACATGTCATGGAGGATAATTATTGATTTTTCCAGAAAAAGGTTAGACTTCCATATGTGATATGAAACCAAAATGTATGTAAAGTTTAGTTTGCTTGTAAGATTGATTTTTTGTTGCCTATAACCTTTTCAAAGTCTGTTATTAATATTGTTTGGCGTTGTTTATAACCTTTCAAGACATATTATTAATACTGTTGGAAAATATCCTGATTAGTATTGTTTTAAAAAGGACCTTTAGATTTATAATGTATAATGTTCCATCATCTGTCTTCATTCATCACTAAGGTGACATATAATATTTTGGAAAACTATAGAAAGACAGTTGCATGCATACTACATAACGTTTATGTATGGCTAGAGATATTTGAGATTGGTATTCATAGATGGTCAACATGTTGTTAAAACAGTATTATCATTGATGTGATTGGTGTAACCCATACAACAAAAATGAAACAAAACAAAACAAAATTTGATTATTAAGAACAATTCCCTTTTCTCCAAGTGTTTCTCAAAGTCTGCTGTGTTTTTCATAAGCAAGAAGATATAGATAACCAAATGGGAGCTTGCCAGTCTCAGTGCTGCTGCTTTCCAACCAGAAATCAGCTGAACCAAATCTCATCTGAATATATGCAGTCTACAGGGCAATGATGATAGCTTTCTCTTTAACAGCTTAACAAAAAATAAATTTTATTTGAATTATTGGAGCTCTTTGTATGAGTATGTCTGTGGAGATTCTCAATCATCCAGGTTATGGCCTCTGCAATCCAAAACACAGTCCTTTCAACAGTTTCAATAAAGTTCCACACCAATTTGCACCATTCAGGTGAACCCAATGACACAGATAAACCTCTAGGTCAGTGTTTCCCAACCTTGGCAACTTAAAGATATCTGGACTTCAACTCCCAGAATTCCACAGCCAGCATTTGCTGGCTGGGGAATTCTGGGAGTTGAAGTCCAAATGTCTTCAAGTTGCCAAGGTTGAGAAACACTGCTCTAGGTGACCTTAAGGACTACTGAAATAATGCAAATGACTAGCTGTCTACAAGGAGTATACATCCTTCCATTCCCCACCATCCAGTTAGAGTGTAAGAAGCTTCTTGGATGAGAAGTGAAATGTCTTCCCAAAAAAACCCCAACAACCAGAAAGAGGCAAAAAACCACCCAAATCTGGCAAAATGTAGTCATGTGACCATGGGAGACCACAACCAGTCATAAATGTGAGTGAATTGCTAAGCTCCCAAAATTATCTGATTGCATTATCTGATTGCAAGGAACCAGTACAACAATTTACAAGAGCCAGAAATGATCTACAGGCCATAAAATACCTTTTCATCATTCTGAACAGTCATTAAATAATAGGCCATGAGTTGAGGACTACATGTAATGTGTCAAGTAAAAGATAAGTCATAAATTCAGGCTTTTTCTTCATACTATTAAACTCACTGGAACTGAAGAAGACTGAGGCAGTCGGTTCTTTTAAATTCTTTATTTGGCTCAGCAGGATAAAGCTCTTTTTGGAAAGTGACTTCAGCTCAGAACACGACTGACTGAAACAGTGTCAGAGCGCTCCTTATATACTTTTACTTTCCCGCCTAAACTCAACTGTCATTGTTTCAACCAATCAGAATGCTCAATCCACATTCAACTTATTTACATTGCTTCAATGCATATTTAACAGGAACCTTAACTCATTAAGTCCTATCTCCTGTGAGGATGGGATATGTTCAATAGTTTAAACATCTTTATACCTAAAATTAATTTTCGCATCATCTTCTGCACCTAGATAGAGAAGTGGGGGGGGGATGGCTTCTAAAAAAAGGTGTCCAATTGTGCGGTGTGGTACAATTGCCTATACGTCTTAGACATGTACACCTTAAATTTACTTTGATACTTAAATTTGCCTTAAATAGCATTCCAGTGTTTAAAATGTTGTGGCCCAGCTCCTGCCCCAAGGACTGTGGATGTGGGGGAGACATCCACATGCTGCAGGCCTGTTTTGCCCCCCCCCCCGGTGTAATCTGATGATGAAGGCTCCTCTGACCAAGAAGACATGAGTGACAGGGAGGAGGAGAGTGGGGCAGACAGCTCAGAAGGAGATCCATTATCTAGCTCCTCCTTGGATTCAGAACAAGAGTTAATGATACAGCCACGCATGCGGAGAGCCATTCATAGGCAACAACAACTGAGAGATTATTGTCAAAGAAAATGAGGCCACCTGTGGTTGGGTGGGGCTGTGGTAATTAGTGAGGCTGCTATAAATAGCAGCCTGTGGGTTTGGCCATTGTGGAGGATTATCTGATCGTTGTGTTTCGTGACTGCTTTACTGACTTTGACCTTTTGTGTGCTGATTTTTCCCCGCTTTGAAACTAAACCAGGGCAAAGTGTGTTTCACTTTGTGAAAGATGAAGGACTGTGAATTGCCTCACAGCTGCAAGCTAAGTATCACAGAACTGATAAGGGACTTGTACAAATTACCAGTTTGTTTGGAGACGAGTGCTCTTTGCTATACCAAAAGAGGGCTTAGTTTAAGTGAATTTTCATTATAAAGAACATTGTTTTGAATTTTCAAACGTGCGTGTGTCTGAAATTTGTACCTGTGAATTTTTGGGAGGATTCTACCAGAGAGCCTGACAGAACATAAAATAAACATAAAGGCTGAGTTGAACAAATTGAACTTCAGACTTATTTGGAGTCTGCATCTTAATTGTTTGTTATATGTTAAAATTATCCTAAACAGAAATTCTAGTTTTCACTATTTATTTCTAAGAAGACGTTTCCATGAGAAAGGTCTACCCTCTGACTTTTTAAAGTTGGTATTCCTAAGGCAAATGACTTTCAAGGATGCTGTGTCCTATTGCAAACATTACCGGTACAGGAACAAAGTTTATGTTTAACATCCATTAGACCTGTGCAAAGTAGCAAACAATTTGTCTTGATTAAGTGGTGTGCAGCACAAAATTAATGCTTTTCACCTTATTGAGATGTGGAGGTGATTCTATTTGCTTTATTGAGGTTCTCTGCATTGCTCTGACTGCCACTAGTGGCAGATCCAGGAGCCAGAAGAGACTTATGTGTATGTGCTATGCAACCACAAATAAATCTTCTAATGTTTCCACTCGTCTTCTGGCTAGTAGACATATTGGAGGAAGAAGTCAGGGCAAAGTGAAGCAACATGGGAATACTGCTTTGCTCTTTAGAAGAAGGTGCCTGCTTCTTTAAAGGAATGTTTTCCTTAAAGCATCTTCAGAATGAAGCAGTGTTTCAAAGCTTTACACATGCAGGTATTATTTCCATACCCA
The DNA here is from genome assembly GCF_031021105.1 of Erythrolamprus reginae. Classification (NCBI taxonomy): domain Eukaryota; kingdom Metazoa; phylum Chordata; class Lepidosauria; order Squamata; family Dipsadidae; genus Erythrolamprus; species Erythrolamprus reginae. Next base: position 301,927,752 of record NC_091950.1, read on the forward strand.
ACTTCTTCTCACTTTCTCCAATTGGGTTGGATTGTATATTACAGCTGAGCTCCTTTGTCTAGTAGATGGTTACTTCTCATCTTTTTCCCACATTACATAACATTTATGTGGGAACAATTATAACAATTAGCTTTACATGTATTTTGATTTAGTTCTCTAGAATTTTTTGAGAAGCAGATATTAGCTATAACTGTTACACAGAAGAGCAGGAAGTGATGCATTACCTAGTTTGGGCACATCAGAACATTAATAGTTCGTTGCTTTTGATCAAAATAGTTCTGTCCAGCTCTAACTTCCTTTTTAATGATTTTTCTGTACTCTATAAAAATATCTTCCTGTCTATTTAGTGGTATATACTTCTTATTGCTAAGTGCAATTTCCCTGATTTTACTGTGAACATTTCTCCTTCCTGGTCTCTTTTGCTCCTACTTTTATTTTATTTTTTGCCTTTATCCCAAACAATTACATGGAAAGAAAGCGGCAAGAAATATTAAATAAAACACTGGGTTTTTTTTTAAATTATGGAAGGAAAGTTAGTATATCTTAATTAGTGGGAAATTTCATGTTTGGTATATCTGTGTAATGCAAGTTAATAGGAAGCTTGGAGATGTAGAATTTGTAGATTCCATTCATTTGAGATCTAGCTGGAGGAAGGATTATAACTGTTATGATCAAATGACTGGTCAAAACCAAAGGTTGCATCACTTTACAGAAATAGTCCTACTGTGCACATGCTAGAAAAGAAAAGTGAATTTTGAGTTTCAGTACATTATATGTACTTCCTAAGAGCCAGATTGGGACAGCAGTTAAGGGTATCAGGCCAAGACTGGGAGATGTAAGTTCTAGTCCTGCCTTAGGCACAAACCCAGATGGATGACTTTAGGTTAATCATTGTGCCTCAGCCCTAGGAAGGAGACAAGGGCAAAATACTTCTGAAAACTGCAGGGACCAGTCCAGGCAGCATTCAGAAGTCAACATTGACTTAAAGAAACACACAGAGAAAAATCTCTTAATTGGGGGATAACATTATGTAATCTCCAGATTACAAATCCTAACTTGAACTGAATATCTTGAACTCCTATATCCTTGAAGTAAAAACTGAGTTCTGGTTGTGCTTGTAATATTCTGGCCAAAATATGCCAGAACTGACCAGTTTTATTCTTACTGCTGGCAAGGAACATTCAGTACCAAATGGGATAAATTCAGGGGTGAAATGCTACCAGTTCGACCTGATTCGGGCGTACCGGTAGCAGCGGCTGCCAATGGTTTGGAGAATCGATAGCAGTGGCAGTGTGAGGCTCTGCATACCCACCTAGATATCACCATTTTCTTTTTTTTAACCCTCTGAACATGCACAAAGCCTTCTGTGCATGCGCAGAGGGTGAAAAAGTATGCATGTGCAAAGCGTGTGCTTCTGAACCAGTAGGGAGGGCAAGTAGATTTCACTGCTGGTAATAAGTCTAGTAATCTAGTTTACTTATTTTCTTTCTTATAAAGAGAATAGTAAGAAAAATTTGGTTGACTAAAAATCACGATGGACAGAGATGACTAACATACCTGTGAGCAGTATGTCTAACTTGATTTAACTTGCCGGTTTTATTATTGGTACTACTTTTGTTATATTGTTTTTTCTACATTGACTTGCTTTTTATGATTGTTTTGTTTTTCTTCTTTTGATGCTGTTATTGCTTCCTTAGGAAAGAGGAACAAAAATCAAAAAGTACAGTGGGATTAACACAGAAAGGTGTTTATCAGAGTTAATCGAAAGAGCAACATGAGATTTATGTCAGATCAGAAATGTACTGGTCAGAATCTGTTCTTCAGTGGTTTACTGGCCAATGTATGAATGTGAGAAATCTATTGTACATTTGTTAATTGAAAGAAAGCTTAAATATTGGGGCCGACTCCTTGAGACCTGGTTCAGAGATGGATTGCCATGTTTCTAAGGGAATTGGAAAGTATGAGGAGTTGTTTAAAATAGTGAGTTTTAGCCTGCAAAAGAAAGTTTTGCCATAGATGGGGCAGGTCACTGGAGAGCAGAACCAGAACCAGTGGACATTAATAAGAATTGTCTTATTATTAAATGTGATGAATTAATGAAATGAGTGGAATGTTTCCTTCACTGAAAAATTTCAGATAGAGATAGATTTCCAATGGGTTACTTCTTTATATCTGTTCACATAGCCCCTGATAATGCATATCAATTTTAACTCATGCCTTTAATCTTCCTCCCTCCCTCCTTCCCACCTTTCTTCCCTCCCTTCCTTGAAGTCAAATATTGTGCTATGTTAGAGTTTATCCTTCTCCATCCTGTCCAATCCATAGGTATAGGTGAGCATAGGGAGTGGTGTAGGGAAACATATATATGTTGTGCTTTGGATCACATGACCAGCAGAGATAAAGTGAGGGTGTTTAGAATGGAACTGTTGTCAACATTGCAAGTTGTTTGCCACCTACTTCTCCCATGTTTGCATGGTGGATTTAACCCCCCCCCCCAGCCCTCAGCTGTTCTGACCCATTTTCAAGTTCAAACTTTCTTTTGCTGAATCCTTTCCTCCTCCCTCAAACTTAATCCCATTTTGTTCAGTTCTTTGGAGATGGAAAAATGAATGAAGACAGAGCCAACCCCTTTGGCATACTAAAAAAATGTGCTGTGTTACTTAGTCATCTATACACACAGGAAAAACAGCATCTGTTTACTGTTCACCTGAAACTCTTTCCTTGTCATTTTTTTAAAAAATAAGTTTTTGAAAGGGAATACATTAATGATAAGTCCCAGCTCAGTAATTACTAGATATTTACTGAATGGTGCCTTCTTGGAACATTTGTTATAGCCAATTATTGCTGATAAGATGTGTTGTTCCAAGGTTTATTAATTGAATTATAATCAGTTTACACTGACTCCATAGAAATTTGTGCTGACAGTGCTTCATTTTCTTAAAAAAATAATAATACATAGCATTAAGGGAAAATATCTATGCAACATTTTCATAGAAACAAGACTTTGCTCATTGAGTATGCTAATAGGATTCAAAATGTATATTAGGTGCAATCTAAGTAAATCAGACCTCTAAATACCATTTTAATCAATGGGATCTTGGCAGGTAATTAAGTTCTTAAATCCCACTGATTCTAATGTGTCACTTTCCTGTTTTTTAACAATTGAATTGGTGATGTTTTCAACAGAATTTGGAGTGTAGTGAGGGATTAAGTGTTTTTCTGGTGAGACCAGTCTAGTAGGGCAATATGGTTTACTCAAACATGGGATGGAGGATACTCCTTCCACTTTTGCCTTTCATCCCCAATCCAGGAGCCTTTGTTGGTAATCACTTTCGTGACAAACTATTTTTGTGTTGAATTTGTATTGTACCAACAAAAACATAAAGGGAGACTAGTATAGATCTATTTCAAGCTATTCCGTTCTTGTCAGCTAGCCATATCTGAGATTCAAATATGGGCTACTTACACATTAGGTAGATGTTACGGGACGGAATATATTGCTTCTGCTTTCACAGAAGCAATATCTCCATCCCATATTTGTGTAGACCAAGTTGCCCTGATAGACTGATCACACTGGGAAAATACTTAATCTCTCTCTGGTATTGCTTAGAGGTTAATACATCTGCCTAATATGGAAGTAGTCCAGGTTTGAATCCCAGAAAGGGTATGACTAGCTGACGAGAGCTAAATAGCTTGAAATAGATACAGTGGTGGGATTAATTTCTACTGGTTCTGGGATGTGTGTGGCTTGGTGATCATGTGATTTGTGGGTGTGGTCAGCTTGATTGGTCTCACCCTTAGGAAATTTCCTCTTAGTCCAACTCACAATAAAATAGAACAATGAAATAGCAGAATAGAATACAGAATAGAACAGAACAGAATGATCTTGGAGATCTTCTAGATCAACCCCTTGCTTAGGCAGGAAATCCTACACCATTTCAGACAAATGATTATCCAATCTCTTCTTTAAAGTGTCCAATGTTGGAGCATTTACATCTGGGGGCAAGTTGTTCTATCAGAAAATTTGATGGGCTCTTATAAAAATGAGGGAGTCAATCTATTTTCCAAAGCACCAAAAAGCACAACAAGCAACAATGGATGGAAATTAACCAAAGAGATATGCAACCTAGGACTAAGGAGAAATTTCCTAAGAGTGAGACCAATCAATCAATGAAATAGCTGGCCTTCAGAAGTTGTGGGTGCTCCATCACTAGAGGCTTTCAAAAAGAGCGAGGGAAATACACCCCAAAAGAATAGTGCCAGGAACCAGTAAAACAATGCAGAAAACTTAAAACAGCCATTCCCGTCTTTTTTTAAAAAAGTCAATCCCAAAGCAAACACAGCAGCTGAGAGGGAAAATAAGAGCAGCTGATCAGGTTAATTGAAAACCTGGGAGTGCTGCCAAAAGCCATTAACCCTTCCAACTCTATTATTCTATGTTCTCTGTGTTCTAAATTGGGTGCTTCACAGCAGAAGCGATACAGCTGGCTGGACCTCATATGCATTAACTTCACAGCCCTTATGATCAAGCTGCATCATTGTCCCCTCTATCCACCCACCAAAAAACAAGAAGTAGCCAACACTGCAGCAACTATAAAAGGCCTTGGGAAGCTCCAGGAAGTATCATCTGATCATAGAACTGTTACATATTATTCTTTATAATAAAAAAGCTTGTAATCTTATCCTGCTTCTTGAAGGGAAGAAGTGAAACCCATCCCTAGATTGATGATTGGTCGGTTTCCTTTCTCTAATCCTGTTAGTTTCTATTGTTTACTGACTTGATTGATTGCATTCCAATTGCAACTTAAGTGGAGCTATTAACTGAAGGGAGAGAGAGAAAAAAACACCTCTCTCGAACTTTGTTTTTAACCTGTTCTCCAAACTGCATAAGCAATTAACTAATGGTTCGGGCGAACCAGTGAGAACCGGCTGAATCCTACTGTGATACTACCATCGTCTCCCTTTATTTCTTTATCAGTAAAATATAAATTTCGCACTAGAGAGGGATTGGTTATATCATCCTTAAGAAACATGATTGTGGTGGCATTAATTGGTTAGAAATATGGTTTTAATTATAGACTGTAAGAGTATATCATAAAAGAATAAAGCAGAATAGATTTCTCTATGTGATTAAATAATTTTTAATATGCAGAAGACCACTGAGCATACCATGGACAGCCAAGAAAATAAACCAATCAATCCAGAATTGTCCTCAGGGCTCAAATGATAGGCTCTGATTATCCTACTTTGGAGACATTACACAATAATCAATTTCTTAAGAGAACACATTGGGAAACATGCAACATTGGGAAAGATGTAAAAAAAAGAGAAGTGGACAATCAGAATTAAAGTGAATGGGTTCAGTAACTGTTTCAGTGTTATGGGTGCACTATTGTGAACAACCAGATCCATGACGATCTGTAAATATGTTGTTGCTAGGAATAAAAAACAACTCAATAGCACATAATGAATAAAAAATTACTGTACATGTGGCTTTCTGAACTTTCTGATATCATTGGTGAAATGTTAGTCATGAAGTATCAGCCATATGCATAAATTCCAGACAGTGCTTGGATAGTATCCAATATAGTGCTGGGGATATGTTGTAATAACAATCTGCATGATGCTGTCTTGAATGGTGCCTGGAAATATTTAGCACTTAAGGACCACTGCAAGGAAATTATTGATTAGGGCCAAGTCTAGCTTTACTGGCTTCCAATCAATTTTGGGAAAGGTCCGGTATGGTTTTGTGCTGGATATTACATAGCTATGAATCATATTAGTCCAAAGTCTGTATAAGTCTCCCTTGGTTACATATTCTGTCCCATCAGCATCTGAAATCTTGATGGTGGTAACAACAGAAAGGACCTCCTTTGGTGGCTACTTTACAATCTAAGCTTCAGTCTTGCCTTTAATCACTTAATACCAGGAAAAACTAATTTATAAGTTATGGTTGCAACAATGTTTTGGCATGATTCCCAGAGGAGGGTCTCTTTTCATTGCAATCATATTTTTGTACATCTGGAAAGAAGAATATTACAGCATCTTTGCAGTAGAAACAATGGCCAGCAATGGAAACAAAGCTAAATGGGGCAGAATACCTGAACACAACATATCTGGGCAACTAATGGGTGAACTCCTTGCTTGGTAAGGGTGAAGCGTGCTATGCCTTCACCCAAACATGACAGCCACACCCAGCATGTGGGAGGGCTCATGTCCATGACCCGGAACCGGAAGTGACATAGATGAGCCCCAAGCGCTCCTCCTTCCCACCTCTCCATCTGGGGAGGAAGAAGCATGAGTTGTGTGACGAAGGAGCCCATCACCTTTTAAAAGATGCCCAAGGGAGAACACACAGTTGCTACTGACACCCTTTCCGCCCCATTTCTGCCAATAGTGACCAATAATAAAGTAAATTCCAAATCAACCTATTTACAAACTGACACCCCCCCTAACCCTTTAAAATCTCACACCTGACCAGGATGGAGAAGGCAAAAAACAATCTGCAATAAGATTACCAGATTGCAAAAATTCCTTCTCAGCCCCCAACGGGCAACCTCTGAAAGGCACCCTGGATAGAGCAGAGGGTTGGTGGGTGACTGATCGGGAGGTGTGCTGGGAGCGAAGGGGAGAGGGCGAGAAGTGCAGGCCCTAAAATAGGCCTGTAAACCCCTCCTCTCACTCCCGGCAGCCCTTGTGAGCCGATTATGGCTCGAAGGAGCTCCCGAGCTGGGCGAATCATTGATCAGCTGGGAGGCGGTGTTCTCGCCCCTCCCAGCTGTCTGGAATGTTGGGCCAGCGGCATTTTCACCCAGCCCAATGAAACACCTCAATTGCTGCCTTAGCAGCATTTGGGTGTACTCGAGCTCTGCGCAGGCATGCCCAGCTGGGAGGCGGTGTTCTCGCCCCTCCCTGCCACTGCAAATGTCAGCCCACCGAAAATTGCCCAGCCTCTCAATTGTGTGAAAGCTAAAGAATATATAAACAGTGGTGCTGCTGATTGTGAGGCATTACAAGATATGCAGTCCAGAGTTGGAGTGTACAAGGTACTTGAGATAGAATTTTGGGAGAGAAATGTCCTAAAGAAGATCAGTGCAATAGAATTTTATTTCATATAACACAAAGGTTGAGTTGGGTTGCAGAGGGGTTTTTTTTTGTTTTTGTTTTTTGAGACTTCTGGCTCTGCTGAAACCATAAATGATTTCTTTTTCAGAGAAGCAAACATAAATAATTAAGCTAGAGATGCCTTTTAAAACAGTCATTCCATCTGTATTGTCTGCAAACAAACAATGGCTTATGGCAGACATTAAATGTTTAAATGAAGCTTTCACAAGCTTAATTTTTTGGAGGCAATTTAAGGGTATCAGAGCTGGGTTGCAAACATCTGGACAACCACGGGATGGCAGCAAAGAAGTATGCAAAACTCAAAGACTTATAGAACATTATTTCTTGCCCTCTAGCCATTGTCAGGATTTTTGCAGCCGGGCTCTGATAATCCTAAATTGCCCCAGGCAATTAAGACCTCAAAATTAAAAATTATACTAGAGAAGAGCAATTAACTCATTTACGCATAATTTCTGTTTCCCCCTTTCTTTCATTAAATCACACAGAGCTAGAATTACAAAGAGCTATACTAGCATTACAGATATGCAATGAAAGTTATTTTGAAGTGCATGTTGACAATGAAGTTTTGGATAGTCCTAATAATAACGATAAAGGTACTTGTGAGGAAGGGAATGAAATTATCCAAAATAAGAGGATAATCATTTTTTAAAGCAATGTTGTAATTATGTTGATTAGAGAGAGTACTGGTTACTAGACAACCCATAACCTGTTGGGTCATCCTTTCATAGATGTTTCTTTACCTAAACAGAAAAACAGAAACAGATGAAGGGCTATTGTTTTGGTTTTAAATATCAAAGAAAAAGACATCATTTTATTAAAGAAGAAAGATCTGTAGCAAGACAATTACACAGGTGCTCTTTATTTAACAAAAGATGGTTTTGATCACAATGTCCCATGATGTTGATTCAGTTTCAATGTTTTCTGAATGAATATTGAAAACCAGGACTTTTGGCTATTTGGACATTAATGAAATACTGTTCTCCAGAATCAGTAACAATGGAAGCTTCGGGCATGTCTCAAATTTGTTCTGTAGCAATGCAGTGTGTGGATTTCAAATTGCTATAATAGTTTTACTTATAATTCAAAAATTGGACGCCATCTTTCTTATTGAGTGTATCTGTTGTGGTTAGCTCTGGCCCAGCTCCTGCCCCAAGGAATGTGCAAGTGGATGTGGGGGAGACATCCACATGCCACAGGCCTGTTTTGCTCCCGATGGAATCTGCCGATGAAGCCTCGTCTGACCAAGGCAGCATGAGTGACAGGGAAGAGGGGAGTTTGGCAGACAGCCCAGGAGGAGATCAATCATCTGTATCATCTTTGGATTCTGAACAAGAATTAATGACACATCCACGCATGCGTAGAGTGATGCATAGGAGACAACAACTAAAGGATTATTACAAGAAAAAATGAGGCCACCTGTGGTTGGGTGGGGCTCCAGTAATTAGGGCTGCTGCTATAAATAGCAGCGTGTGGGTTTGGCTGTTGTGAATGAGTATCTGATCGCAGTTCATCAGGAATCCTGGGTTGCTGGTTTCTGGACTTTGCTTGTTGATTTTTCACACCTTTGAAAACAAAGCAGAGCAACGTGTGTGTGTGTGTGTGTGTGTGTGTGTGTGTGTGTGTGTGTGTCTCACTTCGTTGGAAGAAGAAGGGGTGTGAAGTTTCTTCACAGCTGCTAGCTAAGTACTTAATGACTGCTTAAGGTTAATTGTACAGACTACCCGGTTGTTTTGGGACAAGTGCTCTTTGCAATACAAAAAGAGTGCTTAGTTTATTTTGACTTTTGGGATAAAGAACATTGTTTTGAATTTTCAAACATGTGTGTGTCTGAAATTTGTACCCTTGAATTTTCGGGAGGCTCCTAACAGAGAGCCCGGCAGAACAGTATCTATTCATAGTTCTACACTGTGTTGATGATCCATGAACGGGATTTGAATAAAATTGGCTTTCTGGTTGTGGTCTAGCATTAAATGTCTAATGCAGGGCTCCATGGTAACTTTCCAACCATGGTTGTGAAGAAATATAGAGGACGGAACTTTATGTTTCTGTCTTAAGTCCCTGAACATATATGGGATATAGGTACATGTGTTTATTTGTGTGCCAGAGAAGGAGAACACAAAGCAATAAAATGTCCAGGCCTTTTTTCATGCACTTTAAAGTTGTTCCTTCTTTAAGATGAGTCAATTCCTTGGTGCTAGGTGAAGAGGGAGGGGTTGTAAGACTGGCTGGGAAATGCCATGAAACTTTGAAAATGACGATCATGTGACAGATGCAACAAGTAGCACTGAATCAGAGACAATGTCTCCAAATTTCATTCCTTTGAGAGTCATGGGTCCCAGATATTGGACACATTCTGTAAGTTAGTCCATTGAAGTATCTTGGTTCAAAAATTGTAGCTCTATCATGCAGCATTTCACCCAGGTAAATGTCATGACAATAAGAGTTTAGTAGTACAGTATATAGAAGCATTATTGTTCTAAGCCTGGATCTGTGCCATTTGGAATAATCAATTTCTCTATCCTGACTCCCCAAATTTGTACCATCTGCAAAGTTTTGAAGACTGAATGTAACTCCCTCTTCCAGAGCATACTATTTATCTCTACCTTATCATTAAAGCTAGTATATTAGGTCTGTAATCTAATGTCAGAGTTCCCCTGTACCAGTACTTTTTAAAGTTAATAACCTTAAGATGTGTACTTCAACTCCCAGAATTCCTCAGTCAGCTGATTTTGTTCTAATTCCCCCAATTCCTTTTTAAAACTTTTAATAATAGTTCCTAAGTTTACTTTGTAACTTAGTTAAAAGAAGCTTCCAAACACGGTAGGTATTTTCCCAACATCATTCTCCAAATCACAAGGGCTAATTCCTCTGTCCTGGTGTTAAATAGCAAAATAATGGAATCCATTTTACCTTGTGGATATAGCATATTTATTTAGCCTATTTATTTGGTTCACTGGAATATTAGTGATAGGGAGTTTGTAAAATTTATGAAAGTTGGATTTTGACAAAGATAATTTATCTGAGAGGTTCTAATAAAATTCAGCAAAAAATAATGCTTCTTAAATGGCTAACTATAAAGCCATAACTTTTGAAAGTTGGTTAAAGATTTATGTCTATGGCGATTCTCAGTCATCCAGGTCATGGTTGTCCCAAAGGTGTTTTTTCAAGAGACAACTGAACTTACTGATTTTTCTCTTGAAGATGTTTTACTTCTTATCCAAGAAGCTTATTCAGCTCTGACTGGAGGGTGAGGAATGGAAAGATTTATACTTTTTGCAGAAAGTTGGTCACTAATTATTTTAGAGAGTTGGTTTTTTTTGGACAGAGACAACCTCTGGTTTAAAAAAGGGTCAAAAGAGGACATCTCTGTCAAAATTGAACATTCCTGTCTCATCAGAGGGGGAGGGATACAACATCATCTATCTCCAGTCTACAACACAGTCCTTTCAACAGTTCAAAAAGGCTCCACGCCCATTTGCACCACTCAGGTGCAACAGATAAATCTCCAGTTGGCCTCAATGACTCTCTAAAAGAATGCAAATGACCAGCTGTCTGCAAGGATATAAATCGTTCCATTCCCCACCATCCATCCAGAGCTGAAGAAGCTTTTTGGACAAGAAGTGAAATGTCTTGAAAAGAAAAATCAGAGAGTCCAGTTGCCTCTTGAAGAAGCACCTTTGGGTTAAAGATTTACGTTGTGATTTAGTCACTGAAAACTGGTTCAATATGTATGTTTTGAGGAAAAGTAGTCATAGAATGTTTAAATGCAGGCATTACTGTATCTACTTTGTAGATTTCATTCTCCATCTGTGAGAATTTAACCTGATGAAGTGATATTACTGTCCTTTGAAGATACTTACACCAAGAGGACATTTCACCCTACTAGGAATTGGGGTAAGGCAGAGAGATTAGTAGTGGGGGTACTATGGCACTTAGTAGAGGCTCTTTGAAGGGGTACATCACTTGAATCTCCACAGACATGGATTAATTTTGCATATGTTTCACTCATTATTTATAATTGCATTAATCATTTATTGATTGTCTCCATTATTTATAAGAGGCCTTGCTCAGCTCACATAGATCTGCCTATTGATGTTGACTTAAACCATTATAATTTCTTAAAATTAAAAATTTAAAACTCCCAGTCAATGCATTCTTGCTTCGGAGAGAAGTTTAAGCAAAACTCAAGGGCATTGCAATCTGAAGCATGTTTTCTTAGAAGGAGACATTATTGCAGGTCCAAGATTCATGACAACCATTTCCATTATTTCTAAGAGCTTGTTGGCCAAACATCCCCTGTAGGGAAATAAATATGCTCATACATGTCATTATTATTTTATTTTTTAAAATCGGTTTTAGAGAGTGTTTGGTGCTAGCATAAATATCTTTGAATTTACAATCCAATTACAAAAAAAATCTTAAAGAGACTCTGAATCATGCTATGTTAAACAGATTTAACTTAGAAGACAAAACCATTTCAGAGTATTTCATATTGCTCTTTTGGAATATAGTTTCCATGCATAAGCATAAACAATTTTGGAGGGCATGAGTCACATGGGTTGATAATTTGAAAGGATGATTTCTTTATTGAAAGTTTGGTATCAACAAAGGATATCTAAGCACGAATCCCAGCAACCAGTTAGGTCCCACAGAGTGGGTCTTCTCCGGGTCCCGTCAACCAAACAATGTTGCTTGGTGGGACCCAGAGGAAGAGCCTTCTCTGTGGCAGCCCCGGCCCTCTGGAACCAACTCCCCCCAAAGATTAGAATTGCCCCCACCCTCCTTGCCTTTCGAAAGCTGCTTAAAACCCACCTCTGCCGCCAGGCATGGGGGAACTGAAATACACTTCCCCCTAGGCCTTTACAATTTTATGCATGGTATGTCTGTATGTATGATTGGTTTTTATATAATGGGTTTTTAACTGTTTTTAGTATTGGATTTTGTTATATACTGTTTTATTGCTGTTGTTAGCCACCCCGAGTCTGCGGAGAGGGGGCGGCATACAAATCCAATAAATAAATAAATAAATAAATAAATAAATAAATAAATGAATGAATGAATGAATGAATGAATGAATGAGGAGATTTTAAGGAACTTCAGAGCTAAAGGTCTGTGACTCCGCAAGGCAACCATAATGGGGCCAATGGGCACAACATTCCTTTTATACCAGTGCTTTGCCTTCTAAAACCACAATAGCATTCCCAAAATCTTTTTCCTCAGGGACCCCAGTTATAGTTTAATTGAAAGATGTTGCGACATTATTTCCAAAAGTTCCCTGTCCCTAGGACCAAGGAAAGAAACACTCTTTTCTCTAATAGAAATAGCACTTAGACTTATATAGCACTTCACAGCCCTCTCTAAGTGGTTTACAGAGTCAGCATATTGCCCCCAATAAACAAGTAATATTCATTTTACCAATCTTGAAAGTATAGAAAGCTGAGTCAACTTTAAGCAGGTCAAGATTGAACTCCTAGCAGTGAGCAGAGTTAGTGCATATTCTAACCATTCTGCCATCTCTCAAAAATCTGTGATGCTTACAATCTGATTTCAAAATAGCACAAGTTAAAAAATAAATTGAACAAGTTAAAACATAAATGTGTTTTAAATCTCTCTCTCTCTCTCATTCTTGAACTGCTTTGCAAATGGTGTGAGTGTGAGTGTGTGTGTATGTCTGTGCATGTGTAAGGGGTTTGCTGGCAAGCACATCCAAGTAGAGCAATAGTGCATTGCCAACTAAAGACACGAGGTTCCCAAATCTTCATATAAACATTTCACAAAAATCAGAATGAACTTTGGCCTCATCAACTCCACCACCCAAAAAAAAATAATATCTCTTCTACACTCTAGAACTGCTTTGGGATCCAGTATTTATTTGAATATGGCATTCATTCAACTTGGGACACAGCCCTAGTTAAAATGTTCATAATTAAAAGAATGTGGCCTCCAGATATTCTGAAATGACACAATTGTGTTGTGTACTACAGTTAGCTGTCAGGCCAACTATGATATATTCAAGAAGTACAGTGTTCCCTCAATTTTCGCGGGTTCAAACTTCGCGAAATGTCTATACCATGGTTTTTCAAAAATATTAATTAAAAAATACTTTGCGGGTTTTTTTTCCTTATACCACGGTTTTTCCCACCCAATGACGTCATATGTCATCACCAAACTTTTGTCTGCCTTTAATAAATATTTTTTAAATAAACTTTAATACATAAACACGGTGAGTAATAATCTAAATGGTTGCTAAGGGAATGGGAAATTGCAATTTAGGGGTTTAAAGTGTTAAGGGAGGGCTTGTGACACTGTTCATAGCCAAAAATAGTGTATTTACTTCCGCATCTCTACTTCGCGGAAATTTGACTTTCGCGGGCGGTCTCGGAACACATCCCCCGTGAAAGTCGAGGGAACACTGTATTCCTGATTTTTCTGATGGTTTTCAAATAAACAAGACTTCTTTTTCAGAATTTCTGGGCCAGCAGCTAGTAAAACTAACAAACTCCCCCCCCCCCAACTTTATTTATTCAGCTAAAAAGTGGTTGGAAGAAAAATGTAAAGGAAAACTTGAACAGAATTATAAAGAAGAATAAGAATGAAGAGTATTTATTTCTTTTCTATATGGAGGAATATTACTATTTGATAAAAGATGAATAGTATTTTATTTTACCCACTTGGTGTTCCTTCATTCTTTCTATTCTTAACATCTCTTTTATGTAGTATATATAAACATTGCCAGTTGCTGAATTATTTGTGTTCAGACTGTGTTGACTGTTTGCTCAATATTTAGAGAAACCATTATGTACACTAATGCTTTTTCTCAGCAACACATTTCTCTTCTACCTTAGTCAGTAAGAAAAAAGGGGGAAAATCAACCTGGAAATGTTGCAGTCACACCTAATAATGTGTGTCTAGATGATAGGTCTTTGTGCGTATACATATTTACAGAAAGAAAGCGCCTTGCTTCCATAGCATAAAGTATCTCATTAAAATGAACAGCACCTCCTTCAGATACATGTCAGCCCAAGAGGATTGTGACTATGTAACTATATAAATGGTCAGCGTGAAACTATGTATATTTGTACTTAAAAGCATTCCAGCATGATGTCAACAAGGCGTTCAACAATAATTATTGGGGGACGGGAAGGGTGTCTGCGGATTCTGATTAGCAATTGCAATAGCAATAGCACTTAGGTTTACATACCACTCTACTGTGAGTAGATTTACAATCTCAGCATATTGCCCCCAACAATCTGTGTCCTCGGTTTTTTTTACGGATCTCGGAAGGATGGAAGGCTGAGTCATACACTCGAGACTGTAAAGCCACTCTTTAACAGATCTACATGGATTCTCTGTATTCAAAGACCCAGTAACAGTCACTTCAGGGATTAGTTCTGGCCCACAAAGAGCCAATGAAAGCAAAGCTTATGAACCATGGGGAGTTTTGAATGGATAAAATGAGAGCTTATCCTGGGCTTGCTGAGTCCAAACAGTACAATTAATCATCTAGGGAAATTCTATTCATAATAAAATATTTTATTCTTTGGCTGTATATAATATGAATTGCAGACTCCAGCCACAACACACACACACACACACACACACACACACAAACAGTATGTGTGAATATAAAATACAGCAGTTAGGCACTTTCCAAATTTTTGACATGCCAAGCTCAAAAGTTTTGACATCACTGGATCAGACAAAATATGATGTTACCTATGTCTCTGTTTTCCGCTTTTGGGGCTATAATCAGAAATAGTTACCATGGATGAATGGCTAGAAAAGTTGATAGAGTTAGCCAGGGGTGGGCGTCACATAATGTAACAACCAGTTCACCCAGAACCAAAAATGTGCAGATTCAAACACACGACAATTACTGTATTTTTCAGAGTATGAGATACACCGGAGTATATGAGGCTCTTTAGTTTTTGGGGAAGAAAATAGAAAAAATAATAATTTGCCTACCAGATATTCAGCTTCAACGCATGCGATCGGCAATGGTAACACTGATACAGTTTCAGCCCACCGGAGTTCTGAAAAAGTTTTGTGCCATTTGTACTGATGCAAAGCGAGGGAGGGATGAACCATTGCTCTCTCTCTCTCTCTTGTGTGCTCGCACTTTTGGGCATGCGCTAAGGGTTGATCAACGTCAATCCAAAAAATTGGGACTTTTTAAAAATGCCATAGAATGCGGGATAAATAGGTAAAAAGTGGGATGTATAGTCATCTTAGGGAAAAGGTGTATCTTATACTCTGAAAAGTATGCTATATAGGAAGGGATAATGCCAGGATGGGTGGATGGGCCTAGCCACTGGTCAAAAGCACCTGTTCACCTGAATCAGTCTGAGCCGCAGGAACAGCTTATCTCTGGAGTTAACAGAGATGGCTAAATTGACTATATTGATCAAGGAAAAGAATATAAGTGCTTTTGTTTGTACTTGGAAACCACTTCTGGACTTTGTGCTTGAGGTGGAAAAAATGAAACTTTGATTTGAGGTTTTACTTATTATATTGATTTGTTATTAAAAATGGCTAGTTTATACTATTATGGAAAAGTAAGAAGTTGAGGTTAAATGTTAAGGCTTTATTCTATCACAATAAGAGGAGTCAGTAGTCAATGCCTTTTTTTCTTTCTACCCTCTCTTCTCTCTTCCCTTTTCCTTCCCCACTGTGTCCTACTACAGTATTCCCTTGATTTTCGCGGGTTCGAACTTCGCGAATAGCCTATACCACGGTTTTTTTAAAAAAAATTAATTAAAAAATACTTTGCGGGTTTTTTTCTATACCACGTTTTTTCCTGCCCAATGACATCATACGTCATTGCCAAACTAATAATTTTTGCAAATAAATAACAAAAAAAATAATTATTGTTAATAAATAATTATGTTTATAAATATCAGAATCACTAAGTGTCTTACTCAAAGGTGAGTACCAGTAATAATGGTGAGTAAATGGTTATTAAGGGAATGGGAAAGGGTAATTTAGGGGTTTAAAGATTTAAGGGAAGGCTTGTGATACTGTTCATAGCTAAAAATGGTGTATTTACTTCCGCATCTCTACTTTGCGGAAATTCGACTTTTGCGGGTGGTCTCGGAACGCATCCTATGCAAAAATTGAGGGAACACTGTATTGAATACACATATAGAGTGTGTGTAGATTAATAGATAGAGACAGACAGACAGACTCTCTCTCTCTCTCACACACACACACACAGAGTTGGGTGACTGTAGAAATTGAATAAACAAACAACAAATAAATACATGTTGCTCAGTTGCAGAGGCACATGGATGGGAGAAGTACTATGGTTTTCTTGTCTTCCATATAGTTTCCCCATAACCAGTGTTTATTACTTAGAAATAAATGCTGGTCTACACAAATCTTTGGTTTCATCTAGCATAACTTGGGGTGTATACTGGCAGTCATCTTAAAGGGTACTATTACCTAGAAAGCTGTAGTTAATTTGCCACGCTTTTGCTGTATGAAATTGACAAAATTTCCATATCATCCTTTATTAACATAACATGGCCTGGACTTTAATCATGCACGCAAACTTCCAATTTCATCCAATCTCCTTTTCATATTTTTTTTTAAAAGCTCTCAAACTTTTCAGCAGATAAATGAAAAACTCTTTCCACTAAACAAAATCAAATCTTAAAACCAGAACAAAAGTTAAGGTTAGTAATTGTGTAAAAAATTCAGATCTTTCCAATTTCAGAATAAATCCGAAGCAGTTTCAGTTACACATAGTTGATAGTCTCTTCACATAGCATGAATGAAATGTAAGTGGTACTCTTTTTGAATTTTAATATCTCCTGAAGAAGAGCTGACTGCAGCTTGAAATACATTGTGTTTCTTTATGCAGCCTGCATTTGCACTTGATTATTGATCACATTTACTGTTTCATTTTTATTGATTGGGCACCAACCTTGTTTCCATACATCATATTAAAATAACGTCTGTGCATAGCAGTGCCCCTCTGAGGGTAGGATTGCTTTGACTTGCCATTCTTCTTTACAACCTACAAACTTTTAATCTTTTGAGGTCTTCCTATCTATACAGGTCACTTATATTCCCCGTGTGAACTCAGCACTTCATATACAACTTATATTCCCCCCCACTTATTCCCTTATTTATCCTTCCCTCCCTCTTTCTCTCTCTCCCTCCCCTCTTCCATCTAGTACAGCAACTGATTTTGCATGCATCTGGTTATTTATTTGCTTTTTAAAGATAGATTTTCCCTTTCTTTGGCAGCTCCTAGCAGAGTATGTGCAAATGGTTTTCACTTGATTCTCATCACAGTACCATGAAGTCAATTCCTTTGGAAGAAAACGAGTGGTCTAAGATCCAATGGACAAGAGAGCAGTTGTGAAACCAAGATCTCCTGTGCCAGTGCTTCACTTAGCCATCAATGTCCCACTGTTAAGGATTTGCATTCAAACACTTAAGGTCTATATGTTAGGGGTGTCAAATTAATGGCCTGTGGGATGGAAATACATTACGTACAGGTCACGCCCATGCCCAGTTTAGTGAAGGGGAAAAAGTTGTGATATGTTATGTGATGTTGCTGTGATGATGCAAGTTTGACACTACAGTGGTACCTCTACCTATGAACACCTCTATTTACAAACTTTTCTAGATAAGAACCGGGTGTTCAAGATTTTTTTTGTCTCTTGTCAAGAACCATTTTCCACTTATAAACCCGAGCCTCTGAAACTGTAACCAGAAAAGGCAGGGAGAAGCCCCTGTGGGGCCTCTCTAGGAATCTCCTGGGAGGAAACAGGGCCAAAAAAGGTGGGGAGAAGCCTCCATGGGGCCTCTCTAGGAAACTCCTAGGAGGAAACAGAGCCTCTACCCTCCCTGTGGTTTCCCCAATCACAGGCATTATTTGCTTTTACATTGATTCCTATGGGAAAAATTGCTCCTTCTTACAAATTTTTCTTCTTAAGAACCTGGACACGGAATTAATTAAGTTTGTAAGTAGAGGTACCACTGTACTGATATATATATTAATTTACATTTGTTGAATATGAAGTAAAGTGATCCCTCAGATTAGCACTACAAATGAAGAGAATGCATGGAATAAGAGCAAATACACATCTCTTGCAGAAATCTGATGATTCTCACATTGACATTCTGTAATGCTGATAATATAACAGAAGAAGAACCTGTTAAAGTAACATACATCCTATCAAATTATTTGTAGGTTGTTACTCACTGAGCTGTTCATAATCTTCCCTTTTCCAATATGCATCTTATTCTGTGTTTCTCCAAATTCTGCCAGCTCTTTGTCTCCCCCTCTCTCACCTGCAGGCATGTTATTCAAAGGGATTAATCATTTTCCAAATATCCAGTGCCTTTTACTAAGCTATTTTATAATACCCTGTAAGTATTCCTGTACTTTCTAATCATGAAACAATGATGAAAGAAAAAGAAGTGGACATTTTAGAAGTGCATGTCTCTTGACTGTCTGGGGACTGCAAATAAGTTGAAGAATAGAACAGAGCATGCTGGGGAATAGAAGTGAACGAGACCCTTGGCTCCATTCTGTCTCTGTGACGCCAGTCAAATCCAGAGCTCTGGGCCCATTTGGATAAGGGTCCCTGAGGTGTCACTTGATTTGACAAAAATGTTTGGCTTTTTTAAACTTTGGAGTTCCAACTTGGAGCCCTGCTAAGCTTCTCAGCATTCCACCTCAGAGTTCATTTCCGAGCAGAGCAGTCAAAGAGATCAATAGAAAGTAGGGCAGGTGAATACTTCTCTTTGCTGGAGTTAGACTTGAAAATAAGCTAGAAGAGCTCTTATGAAAGTACTTTCCACCATTAAACTAATGTGCATTTCCTTGGATAAGTTGTTCCCCTTAGAAAGACTCTTTAAATATTGATTAAACGGTCATTTCATATAATGAGAACAGAGCTTCTCCTGCTTCTTCCTTTTCTTTTCTTAACCTATATTATATATTTTATTGCCCTTCTACTCAGCTTGTGTATGCAAACAATTTCAAACCTGGAAGCTAGAAATAATGAAAATTAATAGAGATTTGTGTGGAAACAAGTAGGAAAATTTAATATTCTAGGAACTTCTAAGAAAATCCCACAAGTCAGAGTATTTGCTTGCCTATTACTTTTGGGCAAATATTGCTAACTTTGGTGCTGGTTTGCTCCCACTCATACTTGGTAACAAATAATACCCCTTTATCCTATATTCATTCATTCATTCATTCATTCATTCATTCATTCATTCATTCAATCAATCAATCAATCAATCATTCACCTGAATATCTCTAATTATGCACAATTTGTTTTTATAACACTAGAGAAAACTGAAGTAATATTCAGAGAAACAATCAAACCATTCATTTTTTAGAGGTGGGAATGACCAAAAAATCCCCAAAAGTTATATTGTACTTTTCTCCTTTTGATCAAGCTACAAAATATCTTATGACTGTCAGACTTCCACCTAAGAAGAACCTATCATCTTTATTTTAATAGAAAAGAAATAGAAGTAATAAGATAATTTTCTGGACACAATGGATTCAGCTAAAACAGCAACAAGCCAATTTAACTTCTGAAACATCTGGGATAATATTTACTAGAATGTCAACTTAGTCTCCAAAATGAGAAAAAGAATAAGGAGTTAAGAATGATCTCTCTCCCCCCCTCCCACCGCCCCTTGCTCCCCTCTTCACTTCCATTCTAGTCAAAAGAAAATATCCTTTCAAATCAGGCGTATGTGATGCAATTGCCAGCGCTCTGGGGACTGCTGTTAGCTATGAATAATTTATTGTGTTCTACTTTTGCAACTGTTTTAGTAAGGGATTTCCATGATATGTCTGGTTTCCTCTAGAGTCCCCAATAAATGTGCGCTTTTACAGAAACACTCACACTGCACATAAAAATGTCCTTGTTCAATTGGTGGAGTTTTCTTGTATGAACCCACTTAAACCAGCTCCGAGGGACTTTTGTTATCCAACTGCAGTGCTACAAAAGTTAACTGCATTAATGAAAAACAGGAATGGGGAAGGTTCAAAAGCAGTGTTATTTTCTTTATTAATGCAGCCTCAAAGGAGGGCGTGGTGGAAAGCAAGCCTGAAAATGTCTTTGAGTAGGATCAAAACTTTCTTATTTTACAGCGCGATGAGAAAGTTGAACCACAGACTATTATTTATTTATTTATTTATTTAATTTATTTATTAGATGCCGCCCCTCTCTGTAGACTCGGGGCAGCTCACAACAGAAAGATATGCAGAAAGATAGAAAAATACCAAAGTAGCCACAGTGGAGGAGTGGATTGTGAAGAAGATGGAATTTGTGGAAATTGAAGGATGCCCAGGTATATGTTGTGTTCATCCAGACTCCTGATATTATTTCCATAGGTAATTATGAATGCCTTTAGTTCTCATACTTTTGCTCTTTTTTTGAAGGTGAGAATGGCACATCTGTCCAGACCAATCTCCACTGCAATTTCCTGGTTGTATATATGAACAAATGTTCAGCAGTGATTCTATTTGAGATGGTGTGTTTTTTCCCATACAGCTTCAGGTTGTCCATGTAAAAGAGATAGGATAGCCTAGCAGATGTTTTTGATGTCATGGCCTATTTTGCTCAGTTTTGTTGATAGAAGAATTAGTGCAATGACAAACATCAGTGGTGATAGTGAATCTCCTTGATAGAATTCTCTTTTAATGTTAATTTTTCCCGGCCTATTCCTGTTGACCAGCAACAGTATTTTCCATTGTGCTATTGAACTGAACTCCATATAAATCTTCTGATGTTTCTAATGTCTCCTGTTATATATAGGCAGTTATCTAGCAGAGAGTCAAATGCATTCTTGTATCAAGTTCAAGTAGGTCTTCCTTCGTTTGGAGTTTCCTCAAATTATCTTGTCAATTAGGAATTATCTTTTGTTAGTCTGTTGTTTAGGCAAGAGAAAGAGCTTGTTTTCATCTAGATGTAGTTGACTACCGTACTAATTAGCAATTTGAAAAATTTTGGCAAGTGAATAATTAGCCAATAGTTGCTTGGTGCTGCCTCTTTTGCTAGACTTTTCATTATCAGGCAGCTTTTGTTCCATGTTAAATGATCTTTAATTTCACCTCCTGGCAGTGGGAAAAAGTGGGTGTAGATCCAGAAAATGTTTCATCCAAAAACCATGCAGATAATCTTCACCCAGTGCTGACCAATTCCTGATGTTTTTCTCCCCTTTTCTCCTCAGTTTTTGCTGTTATTGTAAGTTCTTTTTCATTTTAGCTTCTTTTTTTATTATTATCCACCTCCTTTATCCAAGCTGTATTCTGCTTGTATTTTTACAGGTTGTCCTGTAGCTGTGCCCAGAACTGCATTGTTTCTTCTTGTTAACTTCATTGATGGATTGGTAGAAATGTTTCTGATTTGACTGAAAGTGGCAATTTTGCCTGTAGTGTGTGTAATTCAAGCTTCAGGTATCCTGATCTTCTTGGTGATGGCTGTGATTTATTTGCTGTTTTATTATTTCGGGTACTTCCTTGTTTCCAGATGGTATTTCTTGTATCTGTTCTGAACACATTGATCTTATTTTCCAACCTGATCTTCCATTTTGATGCCACACTGTTTTTATTTTATTTGTTGATTTTTGCATCCAAGATATTCAGTTACAACTGCAACCATGCTATACAGTGATCCCCCGATTATCGTGAGGGTTCCGTTCCAAGACCCCTCGCGATAATCTATAACTCGCGATGTAGCGGCACGGAAGTAAAAACACCATCTGCGCATGCGCGCCCCTTTTTCCATGGCCGCACATGCGCAGATGGTGGAGTTTGCGTGTGGGCGGTGGGGAAGACCCTTTGGCCGCCCAACAGCTGATCTGCTCCGCAGCGCGGCAGCAGCGAGGAGCCGAAGATGGGGTTTCCCCGTTGCCCAGGCAACGGGGAAACCCCATCTTCGGCTCCTCGCTGCTGCCGCGCTGCGGAGCAGATCAGCTGTTGGGCGGCCGAAGGAACCTTCCCTGGGTCTTCCCGCCGCCCAGGCAAAGGGGAAACCCCAAGATCGCTTGCCGCTTGCCGCTTGCCCGTTTGCCCGCCCGCCCGGCTGCTCGCTTGCCACTTGCCCGTTCGCCCGCCCGGCTGCTCGCTTGCCGCTTGAGAGCAAGAGGGGGAGAGATAGAGAAAGAGAGAGAAGGAAAGAAAGAGATGAAAGAGGGAGGAAGAGAGTGTGAGAGAGGAAGAAGCAAGATAGAGAAAGAGAGAGAGAAAGAAAGATGAGAAAGGAAGGGAGTGACGTCATCGGGTGGAAAAATCGCGATATAGCGATTCGCAATGATCGGGATCGTGAAACTCGGGGGATCACTGTACATGGTTTTATTTAACTTACTGTATTTTTTGGACATAGAAACATAGAAGTTTCTATGTCCAAAAAATACAGTAAGTTAAATAAAACCATGTATAGCATGGTTGCAGTTGTAACTGAATATCTTGGATGCAATATCTTGGATGTATTTTTTGGACTATAAGATGTTCTGGACTATAAGAGGCATATTAGCTATAGAGAATGAAAACAAGAAACACAATCTGCCTCTGCCTCTGCCCATTTGCTGCCCATTCATCATGGCCCATTTGCCATGGCCTATTTGCCACTGCCTGTTCATCATCACCTGTTTGTCGCTGCCATTGTCCATTTACTGCCACCATGGCCTGTTCACTGCCGTCCATTTGCCCCGCCTGTTCACCGCCACCCCTTTGCCACTGTCCATTTGCTGCTGATCACCATGAATGGGCAGCGGCAGTGATAGACAGCGATAGGCGGTGGTTCCCACCATCTAGAACAGCTGATCGGTGTCACACTAATCTCCGTCCCCTCGAACCGCAATATTTGCTCTATAAGACACACAGACATTTTCATCCACTTTTGAGAAGGGAGGGCATCTTATAGTTCAAAAAAATATGGTACTTAAGAGTTTGTGGGAAAGCTGCTGACATGGTATATTTTGATTACAATTACACTTTTGCAAAAATAACCATGTTATGCTTGTTAGCAGTGGTGTTCGTGGTATGTATGTGTGTCAAAATCTGCAATACGATGAGCACATTGTTGCAATTGAAGTTCCACCCTTTTTTTTTACAAGCAGTGACGCTTTTACAAGCATTGCAAATTTGCCCCAAAAGAATGGGGCTTCAATCACATCACAGCAGAGAAGAATGAAACAGGGATGAAAAAAGATCAAAGGTAAAAGAAAGATCAATATGAAGAAATATTAAAGGAATTAAGGTGTTTCACCTTGAGAAAAGATGAATGAGGGGGAATATGATAACGTTCCTCAAATATGTGAAAAGCTGTCACATGTAATGAGGTACTTAAGGTACTTAATAAGAACATGTAATAAGATACTTAAGTTATAGGAAGGCAAATTCATATTGAAGGTTAAAAAGAAAAAAATATCTTCCCAACATTAATAGCAATTTTGTAGTGGAATCAATTACCCAGTGATGTAGTGGAATCCCATTCACTGAAAATGTCCAAGCAGAATCAGGCCACCAAGACTGATTCTTTACTTTGGATTCTAAAACTGAGCACATCTAAAAGCCCATCTCTCTAATGCTGCCTGAAATTACATGAGCCTAAGTTATATTCATATTATCCAAATTTAAAGAAGCCTAGTTTCCAAACTTCTATTCAGATTAAATGGGTAATGTAGAAATGTGATGACTGATTTAATGAATGAATGATTTATTATTATATACTTATTTTTATATATTTTTAATTTCATGATTCTCGTGGTTCTGGATCATATGCTGATTGAGGGGAAGTGTGCAACCTACCTTGGGATGAGCACCAAAGGGAAGCAATGCAAGTTAAAAATAGAAATGTTTTTGAAGTGATGAAAATGAGGCCCCAAATCTTTTGATTAATGTACACCTTTTGTCTGGGGTTGGAAATGCAAATCAGATCCTAGCTTAACAATCAAAGGCTCGTGATTAAAATGCTCACTAGCTAGCCAGAGAATGGGAATTCTGCTTTAAACATTTTATCACCACTTTCTAGTAAAGAAAATTTGAAAGGTACAAAGCAGAGAGCAAGCCCCCAAAATGGGAAACAGGTAAGAACAATAGATAAACTTAGTTTTCTAATAAAATGGGATTTGCCCCATTTTAAAGACGCTGAGACATATTGTGGATTAAATAAGGGTCATTTTATTAAATTAACATAAATTTAAATAACGTAACTTTAAATATGTAAATTTAAATATTTAAATTCAACATAACTAAGGACCTGCAGAGGCCAAAACTAACGGGGCGGAAATTCCTACCAGAAACTTCCTTGGCAACATTGGGCAAAAACTCCTTGCTGAACCAGGTGAAGGTAGCCACCTTCACCTGGATCCAAGCCACACCCCTTAGTCATGTGGGAGGAGCTCACCCTCCAATCCCCATGGGAAATTAGATCCGGTGATTCCCATGGACATCCTCTCTCCAATCCCCGACGTTGTTCCAACCTCTAGTTCCTGGAGAGAGGCGGTCCATCACCCTTTAAAAGGATGCCCAAAGGAGCATGTGCAGTCGCTTCTAATTGCCCATTTCCGCCCCTAACCTGCCAAACCCCAGTGACCAAAGGGAGGCCTATTCTGACATCTATGTGCGCCTCACCCCCTAACCAATCCATCCGTACTGTCAGTGTGGAATAGGCGAAAAAACGGCCGCCTTTAAAGGGGAGGCCGCAAAAAATTCCTATTCGGCCCCGAAGCGACCTCCTAAGGACACACTGTTAATAGCGGAGGGTGGGCGGGTGTTCGCTTCAGGGCAGTAAAAAGCAAGGAGGAGGTCCTGTCTGGATCGCCCTTAAATAGAGCGATCAAGGACCTCCCCTTGCCCCCATAAGGCAGTGCGCCTTCCTGGCACGCTGCCAGAAGCCGAACTTCTGGTTTCCCTGGAAACCAGAAGTTCAGGGCTTCATGGAGCCGCCAGCAGCGTCCCCCTGCTCTGGGGGCAATTTCGGCCGGTGGTTTAAGCCGCCGGTCAGGCATTTCTCTGTTTAAAACTAGCTCTACCAGCCAATCAGATTAACCAAGAAACTTTAATTCCTCAATGGAAGGTAGAAATTACTCCACAGTCTTTGGGTCATAAGACATCCCTCCCCATGCTGATTTTCTATTGTAATTCACTAATGCAATTTGCTTCTGAAATTGGGCTGCAAAGTTCAAGGTATAAATTTAATATAAAAATTAATCTTGTCAACGATTAACCTAATTTTTAAATTTTAATTTTTAATGTTTATTGATATGACTTTCCCAGTTTTTATCCATAAGGGAAATAATTAATGTTTCTATCTCAAAACACATGGTGCATTTTGAATAATTAAGCACATGCTATGTAGCACTTTATGAGCTATATCTTTGTGCAGAGTTACATACTATTTCTGCACATATAAACACATTTTTAATGAATCGGAAAAGCTGAAAGAAGAATAGAGTCTGTGTTCCAGGCTTCTCATTCTCAACAAATTATTTTTTATCTTAATTTTAATCTCAATCACCCTCTAGCAAATCAGAAAGCCACACAATTTAACTAGCACTGGGTAAATAGGAATGCTTCCAGCAGGCCTAAAAACAGAGATATGGAATCCCGCTTGGTTAGTCTTCTGCATTATGTTTATTCTGCGGTGAAGGCTGTTATAATTTTTTTATTGTTGTTGTAGATATCTTTCTTCTTTTAATGATTTATTACTGCATACACTACCTAGAGTTGCCTCAGCAGAGACAGAAAATAAATTGATTGATTAAACACACACAATGTATGTTAGTGCTGCTTTTTAAGAATCCAATTCTGTTAGTAAACAATAATCTGATTTTTTAAATTTCCCTGCCCCTAATTCATGTTTCTAATTTAACATTTGAGAGATGCCATAGCTCTCACAGTACTTTGGGCATCCTACATCAGTATTTCTCAGTTGGGCTTCAACTGTGTGGGAGTTGAAGTCCACACATCTTAAAATCATAGTTCTAGACTGGGGATTTTCAAACTTTTACAAAACCCATTGGTAGAAACTTTTTTTTACAGAACTTCAACCAAGAGACAAAATTCTAGCAATAAAATATTAACTCTGTTCAGGTGGTCTGTTGTAAAGTTTATTTTTGCCCTTAATTTTTCACAATATCATGATTTTATAGAACCCAATTCTAGTGAAACAGTTGACATTCACAGCAGAATCTAGTAGCTGTATTTTTCCTATACTTAAGTTCTGTTTATAAAGTGAAAAGTAGGATTTTTTTTAGAAAAAATATTTGTATGATAAGTGATTCATTACTTGGCAGTTATATGGGGAAAAAAATCTTGGCAAACCTTAAAACTAAAAAATCCCCATAGAAGCAAGAATAAGAAATAATGAGTTGCTAAAAATGAAAACCATTCTCCAACAAATGTCTATATGATAATTACATGCAAAGCTGATTAATTAGGAAGATCTTAGAAAACACATTTAAGCATAGATCCAGAATGCTGGAAGTCTTTATGTAGAGATAAATTGTTTGGGATGCTACAAAGTTGCCCAAGTCAATTTTAGTCACTTCTGATTGAAACAAATACAGTTATGTCTAGAGTGAATCACACACTCTTCTTTCAGACTAATCTGTCATTGCTAACACCATTTTCTGTCAATTCAGTAAGGAAGTGTTTTCTCCCTCTTCAAGTTATTTATATGTGCTTTTCTATTTCTCTAGTTTAGTTTAAATGCAAAGATATTCTATTGGAAGGGAAGAGTTTTTAAAAACTCAGAAAAAAGATTAAATGTGTGTTTGTGTGCACATTGTAGCCACATATCCAGAATAAAATTCTTAGCCCAAATAAGAAAGATTTTAAATTATGTTTACGGATCCTATTTTGGTTTTTACCTTCTTGTGAATTTTTTCTGCTGCAGGTTCTTTCCCAATCCATCTGTGTGTTTGTCCATCTATGACAAGTCTTTTCCAACTGATCTCAATCAAGAGTAACAATAATACCAAACAATAATACAACCAAAACACATTTAAATTGCAAGCAAAACATGTATTATTACTTTATTGATACCTGATTGACCATATCAAGACAAAACATGGTGCCAACTGACAAAAGATAAAATAGCTAGACAAATATACTAGATATATTCAGATAATGTTGCATCTTTACATGTTGCCCCAATCTGTTCTGCAAAATAAATTTTCAGTTGAACAGATTTGACTATAAACTTGGCAGTTCTGTTGGCTACATCTTTATGAGCATTCTGAAGAAAGTAAGACAATCTGTTATTGAACTGATAGGCTATTCAATCAGATAATGGTTTTAAATACCAGGCTGTATTGGAGTATATAATTTATAATTAAATAAGGCATGTATGATATCTCCTACAAGTATGTACTTCCTGTTCTGCTATAGCACCTGGTAAAATTCAACCATATTTTACCATGAAACCAAACAACTAAATTTTTTGCTCTGGTAAAAGGCTGTCCTTTAATATTGTATCAACCCAATTGTGAGGTATTTTTTTAATTAGAAATTTTGTTCTTATTTGGCCAACCATTTAAAACATATCAAACCTGTAAGAACATAAGAAGAGCCATGCTGAATCAGGCCAAAGTCCATCGAGTCCAGCATTCTGTGTCACACAGTGGCCCACCAATGGGGATCTTGAGTAGAAAGAAAAGGCAAAATCCTCCCTTTCCCTTGACCCCCAACAAATGGTACTCAAGGGAATCCTGCCTGCCTCAACCAACATAGAGGCGGCACATGGACATCCATTTCAATAACCACCGATACACTTGGTATCCATGAATCTATCTAATCCTGCCTTGAAGCTATCAAGTTTGACAGCTGTCATGATCTCTTCTGGAAGTGAATTCCATAAACCAATGGGTGAAGAAATATTTCCCTTTATTTGTCTTCGCTTTCTTACCTATGAACTTTAGGGAGGGCCCCCTCATCCTAGTATTGTGTGATAGAGAAGAGAAATTTTCTCTATCCACCTTTTCTATCCCATGCACGATTTTATACACTTCTATCAAGTCACCCCTTAAACACCATCTTTCAAGGCTAAAGACACCAAGGCATTGCAACCTGGTTTCATAAGGGAGGTGCTGCATCTGTTACCATCATAAATATGTGAGAGACTCCACCTGTGAGAGACTTTAGATCATTGTGGACACTGATATCCAAGACTTTGTTTCAAGATTGCCTTGGTCAGAAATCCAACCCAAAATAGATCTTGAGTTGATAGCCCATGCTGCAAAATAACTATAACAAGATGGTAAAAATATAAGTAAGAATATGCCAAACCCCGTCATAAAAGCAATAGAAATGCCATCATCTTAAAAGAACACAAACACCACCATCTCATTAGTTTGAGTCAAGCACCTATCTTTTTTACAGCTCAGGAGGAAAAAGAGGGCAAGAAGCCCTTTTCTTGACATGGGGTGCTAAAGTCTGGAAACAACCATTGAGAATAGCAGGTTTAAAAGAAGTGTCCATCCCACAACAGATAGCTTTATACAGCAGAAAGAATGTACTGGTATGTATGGAGAAAACCATGTTGGGAATATAAATTTTTATAAGAAAGTATTCTCAAAACTGGTTGTTGTATGAAGGGAAATAAATACAAGTAGGTATTAGTTAGAAAGAGGCAGGGGCAGGTTCCTCTTATCTGATTACCAGTGCACTACACATGAATCCTAATGATTTGGGCATGCGTGCGCACCCCCTGCACAATTTTACTTCTGCGCATGCAGAGGAAGCAAAAAATTGCTGAAATCTTGCAAAGGGACTCTTGCGCGTGCACAATTTTGGCAATTTTATTTTTACTTCCATGCATGCACAGAAGCAAAAAATTGCTAAAATTGCGTGCGTGTGAGATTTTGCTTCCGCACATGCGCAGGAAGAAAAATAAAGCCAAAAATTCTCCTCAAAAAGAGATGGTGCTGTGTGATGTACCAGTGATGGCAACACTGGAGCCATCATGCATAAATTGTGCAATCCACGGGGCACTACCAGAACAGGGCTCTGAGACGTACCAGTAGGAACCCACCACTGGAAAGAGGTCATGTGACAGCAAATCCAGAATTCTTTAAGTCTACATACCTCTAAAGCTTATAGTACAGTGTTCCCTTAATTTTTGCGGTCGATGCGTTCCGAGACCGCCCGCGAAAGTCGAATTTCTGTGAAGTAGAGATTATTTTTGGCTATGAACAGTATCACAAGCCTTCCCTTAACACTTTAAACCCCTAAATTACAATTTCCCATTCCTTTAGCAATCATTTAACTTACTACTCACCAGGTTTATTTATTAAAGTTTATTAAAAATATATATTTATTAAAGGTGGACAAAAGTTTGGCAATGACATATGACATCATCGGGCGGGAAAAACTGTGCTATAGGGGAAAAACCGCAAAGTATTTTTTAATTAATATTTTTGAAAAACCGTGGTATAGACTTTTCGCGAAGTTCAAACCCGTGAAAATCAAGGGAACACTGTATTCCATTAGGGGAATGGGAATCAGTAGGGTGGGTGGATAAAAACCTGAACTATACAAACTATACAAATCCCAGGAAGGAGGAGGAAGAGGAGGGAGGAAGAGCCAGGGTGGCGCAGCAGGTAGAGTGCTGTACTGCAGGCCACTGAAGCTGACTGTAGATCTGAAGGTCAGCGGTTCAAATCTCATCACCGGCTCAAGGTTGACTGAGCCTTCCATCCTTCCGAGGTGGGTAAAATGAGGACCCGGATTGTGGGGGCAATATGCCGGCTCTGTTAAAAAGTGCTATTGCTAACATGTTGTAAGCCGCCCTGAGTCTAAGGAGAAGGGCGGCATAAAAATTGAATGAATGAATGAATGAATGAATGAATGAATGAATGAATGAATAAATGAATAAATAAATAAATAAGAGGAGGAGAGGGAGGAGGAAGTGGCATATGCATAGGAGACATCACATAGAAGCATGGAAGGAACATATTTTAGACAAGGAAAGGAGAAAATAATCCTACTAGTTATTTCTATATTAATTGCCTTTATGGGGTCATTCAGTAGATTTGTAAAAAAAAAACCCAGAAACTGGAATTCCAACCACTTGGTCCGAAATCCCAATAATCTGTTCTATAGTTATAGATCTTCGTTAGCACATTCATACAATGTAAATATTGTTGCATCCTAACAGTAAACATTTCTAGAGAGCTTGTGAAAACCATGCAGGTGCCTACATACAAATTCTGTGCCTATGTGCCTATGTGCAACAAGCAGGCCCTCTAGTGTGCACACAGTTTGCTCTACAAAACTACATTAGTCACTTCTCATTACAGCTTGATTCGAAAGCGTAGGCATCTCTGCCCAAACTGTATCTTTCAGTGCATCCCTAAGGAAGCCTAACCTCTATATGGTATAAAGTTAAGCATGATGTCTTTCTAAACATCTGAACAAACACCTTTTATTATATGCAGTGGTTAACAGATTCAAAGTTATAAAGACAGAAGCATGGACATGCTCCCAGCCAGTACTCTTTTAGCAGAAATAGCAGTTTCCAAAATGTCCCTGTAGCTACAGAGAAAAAAGAAAAAAATATTTGAAGAAAATGCTTTGCCGGCTGTTAAGCAATGGAGTAGCTTGGGTAGGCTTTGAGGTTGTGCTGTTGCCAGTAGGCTAGAAAATGTTATATGGGTGGAAGGGAAAGAAAAGATCAACTGAATATCCACATTTTCTGCAAAAAAGTATGAAAGGGACTGCTGGAGTTATACATTTTTGATAGTTTGTATGAAGATTTACAATTCAACAAATAGCATATGTAAAAACAGGTAGGCCTTGTTTAGGAACCACAGTTTCTGGCAAAGTACTGTAGCCGCTAAGCAACACAGTCACTAAGCAAGCTATGTAATAGAGAGACTGAGAGATGGGGGCTGGAAGAGAGAGAGGGAGAGGGGGAGAGAGAGAGAGGGAGGGAGGGGAGAATGTAAAGATACTGGTTGCTATTGTCTCACTCAAATAAACTTGTCTCAGGAATCATTCTCTCTACATTGTTGTCTGATGCACAAGTTTGGGCATTGAGCGAATACTGTGGTTGGAAAATTATTATTTTTACTAAAGGTTATTACTCTTGTATTTGTGAATAATTGCTATCCAATGTAGTTGCTAAATGAGTGCTATTTGTACATTTAATGGAAGGTGACTTATGTTACCTTGATGAAGAGTGGGCATAGTTTAAAGGACTAAACCTCACCAACTTTTCATATACAGTAGATGGTTCTTAATTCAAGTCATTTACAGGCAGTGTTGGAGAATAGCTCGAAGAATTGAAGAGACAATGTAGGCAATGGATTAAGTCAGCTTTCTAATGAACCAATGATGTCTATTCAGCCATAAAAGCCTACACCAATCTTTCTACCAAGGGTAGTCCTTGACTTACAAACGTTCATTTAGTGTCCATTCAACGTTACTGCGGCACTGAAAAAAGTGACTTTGACCATTTTTCACCCTTATTACTGACTCATATTTATGATGGTAACAGTGTCCCAGGCTCCTGTGATCACTTTCTGATGAACAAGTCAATGGGGAAAGTGGATTCACTTAACAATCATGTTATTAACTTAATAACTACAGTGATTTATTTAACACCTGTGGCAAAAATGGTCATAAAAGTAGGGCAAAACTCACTTAACAAACATCTCCCTTAGCAACAGAAATTTGGCACTCCAAACCAAACAAAACCAAACTAAACTACCGGTATTAAGGGATTCATGGGTCCAGATCTACTAACCACGAAAGCTAACATGGGCTGAAATGTCCATAATCAGTGACTGGAAGCCAATTGTGAAGGAAGAAGGATCAGAGAAATAAAGCCTTTGCTCACAAGGATTCTGGAAACAGATGGCTGTCAACAATGTGAAATTATAAAAATGATGAGGTCATCAGCTTCTTCCATACTCTGCTGGCAATGCAAGGCAGAATTCAGCACAAAATGTATTTACTATTACAATCAGGACACACATTTCATTTGAAATGGCATGTTTATGATTCGTAAGCATTTTATAATCAAATGTGTTGCTGCTTGAACGACAGGAAACACATTTGCAATGGTTCCACTCTAGTTATAATTCTTCGGTAAACTATTTCTAGTGACCAGACAGATTTCAGGATTCTATACTTACTTAATTATGTTCTTAGAATAAGATCTCACCACTACATGTACACTTAAAATAAGGCAAGTGCAGTAATGCAGATGCATTATAACTATTCTTCTCTGTTAATATACCATACATCATTTCTGATGCATTTCTCAAATATAATAAACTGCTTCTACTATAATATGCTTATAGGCCACCAAATCTGTATAAACATTTTGGACAGAACTTAAAAGGAAGAAGGGCAAGTGTACAGGTAGAATTAAATGATCATTGATAGAAGCAAGAAGAGAGAAAAAAGAAAGAGAGGGAGGGAAAGAGGGAGAGAGAGATTGCTGAAATTCAATTTAATGCCAGCATTTATTACATATGAATCCTATTGCATTAAACTTCCAGGAACCAACTGCTCCCAACCAATACAGAAAATCCAGCCATTGGTACTTTCAGTTCTTTGATGTTCAACTAGTAGATAATTTAATAAACATCAAGTACATTTTTGTCCCAGCAGGGGGATAGCATTACCAAATGAAATGCCTGTGAGAAAAAGGTTAAAATTTCTCAACCTGTACTTCAATTTCTCAGTGCAGATTGCAACCATAGTCTGCCTGTATGTTAATTAAGCCTCTGAGACAGTGGTAGCATGCCATGCATTAAAGGTCATGTATGTTTGGACCTTTACTTCAAGAAGTCAATATGAACATGCATCAACAGTGTGGCAAAATAGCAAAAGGCTTTAGAGATCAAATATATGTGTCTCTTGCCTCTTCATTTTCACTGACTTTCTATTTCAGGTTAGCAGAAAATGTACATGATGTATGCAATGTACAAATTCTGCAACAAAATACAGGTAGTCTTCAAGTTATGACCATAACTGAGCCCAAAATTTATGTTGCTAAGTAAAACATTTGTTAAGTCTTCGGAGAGGGGCGGCATACAAATCGAATAAATAATAATAAAATAATAATAATAATAAGTGAGTTTATCCCATTTTACGACTTTCCTTGCATTTATTTTTTGTTCATTTGTTTCTTTGTTTATTTACTTACCTATTTATTTATTTATTTATTTGGGTTTATATGCCGCCCCTCTCCGAGGCCTAAAAACAACAGAATATAATAGTGTTCTAATAAAAAATCTAATTAAATTAGTATTCTAATACATATCTAAATTATTGCTATTGTTATTGTTATTGTTATTGTTATTGTTGTTGTTGTTGTTGTTGTTGTTGTTGTTGTTGTCATTGTCGTTGTCGTTGTTATGTCAATACAACACAGCAAACGAGATCACTATGCTGGATTTCGTATTTCATCACCAGTCGGGCGCTTCCCAAGCACCTAGGACTGCGTGATGTAGCGGCGAATTATGTTTGCCGATCCCAGTAAAGTGGCCTTTTGCAATTGACAGATGGAGATTTTGTCAATTCCAATGGTTTTCAAATGTCCGCTGAGATCCTTTGGCACTGCCAAATAAATAAATAAATAATAATAATAATAATAATAATAATAATAATAATAATAATAATAATAATAATAATAATAATAATAATAATAATAATAATAATAATAATAATAATAATAATAATAATTATTATTATTATTATTATTATTATTATTATTATTATTATTAATAATAATATTAATATTAATATTAATATTAATATTAATATTAATATTAATATTAATATTAATATTATTATTAATATTAATATTAATATTAATATTAATATTAATATTAATATTAATATTAATATTAATATTAATATTAATATTAATATTAATATTAATATTAATATTATTAAATCCAATAGATTAAAAACTAAACAAACAATCTAAAATCCCCAGTTATGCTACTATGTGTTACTTTACTTTTCCTCCAACGCTTCTCTAGACATCATTGTTAAGCGAATCATTGCATTTTTGTTAAAAACAGTAATAATAGCACTTAGACTTGTATACCACTGCATAGTGCTTTTACAGCCCACTCTAAGCAGTTTACAGAGTCATCATATTGCCCCCAGCAATCTGGCTCCTCATTTTACCCACCTCGGAAAGATGGAGTGCTGAGTCAATCTTGAGCATGATGAGATTCAAACTGCCAAATTACAGGCAGCCAGCAGTCAGCAGAAGTACCCTGCAATACTGCACTCTAACCAGTGTGCCACCATGGCTCATTAAGTTAAGTAACATGGTTGTTCAATGTGAAAAATGGTCATAAGTTACTTTTTTCAATGCCGTTGTAACATTGAATGGTCTACTAAATAACCGTTGTAAGTCAAGGACTACCTGTATAGGTGCATATTGATAGAGAAAAAAACTTTGTATCTCTTTGTGGGCACTTTTCTCTCTTTTGCTTTCTAATTTTGGTTTTACAAAGTGCAACATTTTGTGTATGACTATTGCTATATTTTAATGAGTATTTCCTTTCGAATATATATATTTTGTGCACTTGTTTCTAGGCTTCATAGTAGGTCATAGTTTTCATAGTATGTCTTTACATTTCAGTATAATGTGCATTTCAACTTCTTCTCTTTTATTTCATGAAATGTGAAAGTATCTGCATCAGTGAAAAATTACTTGTAAGTCTCCCTTGTGGGATATGAGGTTTGGCAGATGTCTAATAATCAACCTATGACCACCTTAACCCACCATTTTCCATAACTCCATCTGAGTTATTTAATGGAAAAGCTTCCTAATGATTAGTGAATATCATTTTTCTATGCTTTCCATTCTGGAAAATTGCTGTATGATTAACATAAACTTCTAAAACTATGCTATGAATTCTATTATCCTCATTTCATACCTGAAACTTTTGAGGCAAAATGGCATAATAACATGGTTGGCTACATGTCTGAACTTTGCCCTCTATGAAAGTCTCAGTAGCTAATGCACTTTTGTCATCATATCTTGAGCAAGAGTTCTGACAAAAGAGATACCTGTCATAATCACTATCCAACTATTGTACTATTACATTATGGACTGCATGGAGTTCCCCTCAAAAATACTCAAAAGTAGCACATGTTCAGAATGTCGTAGCCTGCTTATTGGAGAATGAGAGTCTCCATAACCATGTAATATGGGCTATGGGCCGTTCACTGGTTACCAATGGATTTCTAGATGCAATTCAAAGTGCTGGTCTTAATCTACCAACCTTAGCTTATA
Source organism: Erythrolamprus reginae (assembly GCF_031021105.1). NCBI lineage: Eukaryota > Metazoa > Chordata > Lepidosauria > Squamata > Dipsadidae > Erythrolamprus > Erythrolamprus reginae. Next base: position 301,963,133 of record NC_091950.1, read on the forward strand.
ATTATTTTCAGATACTTTTGCCATATCATCAAACCATCTGGTTGCACTCTATTACCATGTTTTCCTGAAAATAAGATCTAGTCTTATTTTCTTTTCAGCTGCATGGTCTTATTTTCGAGGGATGTCTTACCTGCTTACCTTACAACTACCGTAGCCATACCTCCCACGTCCTGACACCTGTTGTGTCACTGTCCAACTTCTTCTGAAGCTGCTTGCAGCCTATTGCAGCCAGTTGCTCTGTGGTTTGTTGTGCCACTATTCATGGCAGGATGTCACATAGCTCACTGTGCTGTGCTGCCACTTGTGGCAGGAGGCTGCATAGTGCATTGTGCCATTGCACGTGTGAGCGGTGTCACCAACAGAATGAGCCATACAGTGTCCTACACTATCTAGCATCTGTCTGCAAGGGGCCGCAAGTGGCTACAGAAGTCAGGCAGTGGCACGACAGATGTTGGAGCATTGGAGGCCTGGCTGAAGTGATTCTAAGGTAAACAGGTATGGGGAATGTGGGGCAGCTCCACCCACCCACTCCTACCGTAGCTTGATTTTTATGCCTGTATCTCACCCCTTGTACAACCACACAGTGGGCAGGGCTCAACTAGGGCTTATTTGGGGGATAGGGCTTATATTAAGTACCTGAAAAATCAGACTAGGGCTTATTTATGGGTTAGGTTGTATTTTGGGGAAACATAGTAATACTTCCCCATTTACTGAGAGGTACACAAGCCAAGAACTCTTGTTAGCTTCATGCTTTGGAAGAGCCTCTATTCTTAAGACACCTTTCAAAAGTGAGCAAAAGCAGATCTTTGTAGAGGACCTTGGGGAAGGGTGAATGGACACCACCTGTGGTTTGTGTAATGACATTGATTTTTTTTTTAATGCTGATTTTATTGTTGTACCCTATCAGACCACCATGTAGATTATGGTATCATATTAAATCAATCAATGTAGGATAACCTCCAATATAGCATTATTCTGCCATTCTATGTAAAATTGTAAAAAAGAGACGATTTCCCAAGCTTATTAGCTGCTTCCAAATGAGTCTGGGATCACAGGAAGAAACAGATGGATAATCAACACACTCTACTGCTGGGCGCTTCACTGGAGCTTACTAGAATATTTAGGATCCTAAATAATGATTGAAAAATTATGTGCTGACTCTAGATGAATTTGGGTGGCTAGGTTATGTCAGACTTTTATATCTGGAGCAGAGATCTCTTTGAGTCAAGCTTAAGTGTGACTTAACTTATTTACTTATTTACTGGTTTAATATTATATACACAATAATGTCAAATCACAGTTGCCAACTCTTTAGCTGGTCTTGGCCTTCATACGCTCTTCCCAAGAATCTAAGAAGTTATAGAGCGGATCCAACCAATGTATACTTTTCAAATGGGCAAATGGTGATTTTATCGATGTGTAGATTTTCTAAATGCAGCCCAATATTTTTGATGTGGCACCCATGTGCCAATAACAACTGGTACCACAATGTGTGGGTTATGCCAATTGTTCTAATTTGATTTTCAGATCTTGATACTTGCTCTGTCGGGCTCTCTGGTAGACTCCTCCCAAAAATTCACAAGTACAAATTTCAGACACACACACGTTTGAAAATTCAAAACAATGTTCTTTATAATGAAAATTCACCTAAACCAAGCCCTCTTTTGGTATAACAAAGAACACTCGTCTCCAAACAAACTGGTAATTTGTACAAGTCCCTTATCAGTACTGTGATACTTAGCTTGCAGCTGTGACGTAATTCACAGTCCTTCTTCTTTCACAAAGTGAAACACACTTTGCTCTGGTTTAGTTTCAAAGCGGGGAAAAATCAGCACACAAAAGGTCAAAGTCAGTAAAGCAGTCACGAAACACAACGATCAGATAATCCTCCACAATGGCCAAACCCACAGGCTGCTATTTATAGCAGCCTCACTAATTACCACAGCCCCACCCAACCACAGGTGGCCTCATTTGTATGCCACCCCTCTACGGAGAGGGGCGGCATATAAATCCAATAAAAAATTAATAATAATAATAATAATAATAATAATAATAATAATAATAATAATAATAATTTTCTTTGATACTAATCTCTCAGTTGTTGTTGCCTATGCATTGCTCTCCGCATGCGTGGCTGTATCATTAACTCTTGTTCTGAATCCAAGGAGGAGCTAGATAATTGATCTCCTTCTGAGCTGTCTGCCTCACTCTCCTCCTCCCTGTCACTCATGTCTTCTTGGTCAGAGGAGCCTTCATCATCAGATTCCACCAGGGGCAAAACAGGCCTGCAGCATGTGGATGTCTCCCCCACATCCACAGTCCTTGGGGCAGGAGCTGGGCCAGAGCTAACCACAACAATACTTAGTTATCTTCTCCAATTCTTTGTCTTCCATTTTACTGTCCCTGCTATTGCCACATTCATTGTCTACACTTTCTTCTTTTCAACCATAGTTAAACCACAGACAGGTTTGGCAACATTATGTATTGCCATTTATTTCTTCCAAATATTTTCCCCCCTTCCCATTTCTTGTAAGATTTCTTAGATTCTCTCGTCTAAGAATTAGTTAGGTCTGGCTTTGCTTAACCATTTGGACATGAACCAAAATTGAATGCAATAGATGCTCTTCTTTATTCCAGAAATCATTTTATGACTTGTGAAAAATGTTTACAATCCAAACAGAGGAAAAAGATATAAATACTGGCCTGTGTGTTGAGAGTGGTGTGCTGTCATCACTTTATTTCTATAAAGCATTCACATACCACTTTGGGTTGTTAGAGAAACATTAATGTCTTGTAAACAACCTCAACTTTCCCCAGCTCTTTTATTTGATAAAATAAGGCATTCATTCATTCTTTACTGTTAAATACAGATTCTACTGTTCTCAGTGAAATGTAGGATCAGCTTGGCATTCCTTGGGGAGTGCAGTATACCTCAATCTATTTTACTGTGATGTATTACCTTTCAAGAGTACTTCCTTCACATACATTAGTAACCCTTTAAACAGGCTAAAACAATGGCGCACACTTGGTATCAAAAGCTCAGAGAAATTCAGGAAAGTGTAGAGCAAATAAATCTTATTAACATTTAACTCTTTGACTTTAGGGGAAACGTCATAATACAGATGATGTACAAATATGGCACTGGCATCATTGGGAACGATCTAAAGTTCTCCAGGTTCATAACCTTTTCAGATTGGCACATAGAAGAATTTCTCCCAAAAGCTGAACTATAAAGTATTTATTGAATGTATCATCTGTGGAAAGCCTACATTGTAAATAGTAACATAACAAAATAAATAAGTAAAACAATTGTTCTGGTCCAAGCTTAATGCTTTTGTCAGTCAAATAAAACTCCACACAAATGGGTAAATCCAATGAAGGGTTACCAAAATGTTTACTACCACACTGTGGGCGTGGCTTATGCAGGATATCCTGCAGTTTTTTTCAACATCTTTCAGTGCAAATTGGGTACTTTGGAGTGGAGCTCCATTTCCGCTACCCCACCGCATTCTCCCCCATCTGGGCAGTAGCCCACCCCTGGGTAAATCATACAGATTACATTTATTGTCCAGTATCTCCATATCATAGGATTACTAAGAGATGAAATTCCTCAGATCTTATGTCCACAATGTGTCCCCTTACACGTAGGTGAAAAGTGATTCATTATTCCTATCTGCACTGTTGCATAGCTGTTAGAGAGAGCATGGAAGAATTATCCCAGCAGCCTAGGTAAAACTTGATGGCCAATAAGAACACACAGATGAGGTCACATGTCATGGACTACATTACCCAAAGTGCAATCTCCAGCTATATCCCCCAATTAAAGAAACAGATCCTAATCTGAGTGAAATATCCCTTTAGTCTGTCAGTACAACAATGCATGAGAAAAAGATTTTAATATATATATTAAATAATTATTTTTTCCTGATTCCTTGTCCTCCTTGATTTGGTCCTGGTGAGAATTTAAGATGATGCAATTTAAGGAGATTGAATTCTTTGCTAGATTCTCTCTGTCCATCTCATATATTTCATCAACCTTGAACATTAATTTTTCTTCTAGTCTGTCATCTGCTTATATCATATACTCACAGAATGTGAGTTGATCCTTCCTGATCATGATCTGACAGGAATACTCAGCTTATGTTTCATCCAGAATGAGTTGAGTGGTTCTTCTTGCAGTCTATGATATTCTTCATGATCATCATTAAACAAGGTATCTAATTTATTTCTCTATCTTAATCTGTACCATTCGTAGCTGCATATTATGACAAGTTAATTGCTTTAACTATTCTGATTTTTTATGCCATGGAAAGATCCATATCCTTTGTGATGATTGCATTTTATTAAGATTGCATTTTATTCCAATCAAGGACTCATCTCCTCTTTATTACTGATTGCGTTTCACGGTATTGAAGGTACAGTGCTTTAGTTTGATGGCATTCAGAAATAATCTATGGGTAAGCAAGGTAATCTCCAGATTGGACATCCTAGCTTGCATAAAATAACTTGAATGTGCCTGTAGCAAAACTGGCTTCAACTGAGTTTATGAGCCAAAATGTATCAGAATTGACTGTTCAGTGGGAAAGATTATGGTCTCCAGCAAGGGTATGACTAAGGATGATGGACTGATGGACTAGCCAATCTTTGGAAGAGATTTTGAGATAAACAACTATTTTATCATATTTAATAAAACATATTCTAATACTTTGACTTTTATCCACCATATTAGGTGAACCAAGTTCTGATGTTTTAACAAAATGTACTAAATCTGTGTCCAATTAGTGAAGCAGTGTCTGGAGGCTGTTAGGGTCTGAATGGGTGCTAAAAGGCTCAAACTAAAACCCAACAAGATGGAATGGCTGTGGGTTCTGCCTCCCAAGGACACTTCCATCTGTCCATCCATCACCCTGGGGGGGGGGACTTCTGACCCACTCAGAGAGTGTCCACAAATTGGCCATGCTCCTCAACCCACAGCTGACTTTAGAACATCATCTTTCGGCTGTGATGAGGGGGACGTTTCCCCAGGTTTGCCTGGTGCATCAGTTGTGTCTCTACTCACGGTCACTCATGCCCTTATCACCTTGAGGTTTGACTACTGCAAAGTTCTCGATATGGGGCTACCTTTGCAGAGCATTCAGAAACTACAAATTGTGCAGAATGCAGTTGTGCGAGTCATCATGGGCTTGCCCAGACATGTACATATCTTTCTAACACTCCGCGATGGCTGTCAATTGTTTTCTGGACTCAATTCAAGATGTTGGTTATGACCTACAAAGCCCTACATGGCATTGGGCCAGAATACCTGTGGGACTGCATGCTGCCACATAAATCCAAGCAACCGGTCAGGTCCCACAGCGTCGGCCTTCTCTAGGTCCCGTCAACTAGACAATATCATTTGTTGAGCCCTAGGGGAAGAGCTTTTTCTGTGGGGGGCCCCGGCCTTCTGGAATCAGCTCCCCCTGGAAATTTGCACTGCCCCACCCTCCTTGCCTTCCATAAGATTCTTAAGACTCATTTATGCCGGCAGGTTTGGGGCCATTAGAGCCTTGTCCCCTGGCCAATGAATGTGTTGAGAGAAAGTTGATTGAATGAAATGACAGTTTTTATGGTTTGGGGTTGTTTTTAATTTAAATTAATTAATTGGCTCAAGATGTTTCCTATTGTTTTATTATATGTTGTAAACTGCCCCAAGTCTTCGGAGAGGGGTGGCATAAAAGTCCAATTAATAAAATAAAATAAATAAATCCAGAGAGAGAAGTTGCAGATCTGTACCAAATGCTTTTTTTTTCCCAGGATGTGACTTCAAGACAAATTGCCTCTAATTGCTGATCTTTAAAATGTTCAATAGAATTTAGAAGAAAGAAGCAAAGGTTTGTAGGGTTTGCATCTTTATGGCTCCTTTTATTGCTTCTCATTGTATAGATATTGTATTTCTTCTGAATTATCTTGACTGAACGTTAGTAAAAATTCTATCAATATAGGCATTAGAGGGGCTGGATGTTATTGAAATAACTAGAGCTTGCACTGTACATTAATGCTGTAATATCTATCCACATGGGCAAAACGAAAAAGGCAAATTAGCAAATCACTCATGTGCAGCCAAGATACAAGTGGAATCTGCATCTGCAGCTGGCAAGCCTCCTTTTCAGTTGTCAGCAAATATTCGAGTATTTCCAGGCCTGATGATAAACGGAGTGAGTTTCCTCCTCTCACTTAGGCAAGCAAAAAGTAGTTTTATTTCCTCTCTGAGTCATGACTTTAGTATTTCTCTGGGCCGCAATCAGGAAGAATCTATTATCTTATGGGATCATCTTTTCTAGTCTCGCTTTACCCAGCTGATTTATTTCTTTCATCATTGCCTCTCAGTGAAGTTGTGTGTGCCCTTTTTTTTTGCCAGAGAAATAATGCTGTCCAATTTTTTTTTGTTTACCATGAAGAAATTATCTCTTTGTTTCTCACTTCATTACCTTCCCTGACCTAGCATCTTGACAGCTTAAGCACCACCCTGAGGATCACCTGATAAAGAAGCACACAGAGTTGTACTTCATCTGCGCAGGAGAGCTGTTTTGCATTTCCATTGTTCTCCCCAATCCCCCTGTTCAAAGCCCAGATTTATGGGTCAAAAAAATACTCAGTGTTAACCTGGGAAATGAACAGGCACAATAGTGAAGGGTGTCTTTGCTGACTGGCCAATACATTATTTCCTACATACTCTCATTTTTCTTCCAGAGTAAGGTGGGTTGAAATTTCAATATATGAGTGAGAAGGGAATAGACCATTTCAGATCATAACAATTTCTTTTCTTTTTTCTCTTTTTTCTGTGTTAGCAAAAACTTCAGAAGAGAAGGATTTAGGGGTAGTGATTTCTGACAGTCTCAAAATGGGTGAGCAGTGTGGTCGGGCAGTAGGAAAAGCAAGTAGGATGCTTGGCTGCATGGCTAGAGGTATAACAAGCAGGAAGAGGGAGATTGTGATCCCCTTATACAGAGCGCTGGTGAGACCACATTTGGAATACTGTTCTGGAGACATCACCTACAAAAAGATATTGACAAAATTGAACTGGTCCAAAGACGGGCTACAAGAAGGGTGGAAGGTCTTAAGTATAAAACGTATAAGGAAAGACTTAATGAACTCAATCTGTATAGTCTGGAGAACAGAAGGAAAAGGGGGGGACATGATGGAAACATTTAAATATGTCAAAGGGTTAAATAAGGTTCAGGAGGGAAGTGTTTTTAATAGGATAGTGAACACAAGAACAAGGGGACACAATCTGAAGTTAGTTGGGGGAAAGATCAAAAGCAACGTGAGGAAATATTATTTCACTGAAAGAGTAGTAGATCCTTGGAACAAACTTCCAGCAGACGTGGTTGGTAAATCCACAGTAACTGAATTTAAACATGCCTGGGATAAACATATATCCATCCTAAGATAAAACACAGGAAATAGTATAAGGGCAGACTAGATGGACCATGAGGTCTTTTTCTGCTGTCAGTCTTCTATGTTTCTATGTTTCTCTCCCCCTCTCTCTCCTCCCTCCCTCCTTTCTTTTCTTTCTTTCTTTCTTTCTTTCTTTCAATATTTTGCTCTGCCACCTCTCTTTTTATGCTGAAAGGGTAAAAGGTGGGTGGGTGGGAAATGGCAAGCAAGAGGTAATGCAAAATGCTACTCTGCTGTTTGAGATTACCTACAGCAACACTAAATCACATTAATTTCCTTTGGCCAGATTTGACTTCAGATCAACAAGGTGGAACAGTGAATTTTGTGCATCATGAGTTTGAAATGAACTCATAGTTGGTCCCGGGGAAGAAGGAGGGTTAGTTGTTCTCTGTTTCATTTTGGGTCAAATGGAAATCAGAATTCGCTGTGGCTGGGTGCAAAGGATTCTGTGGAGCAAGCACAGATATGCCCACTATGACATAATGCATTGCTACCTTTTTATATTTTCCACAGCAATAGGCAAGCAATCAGCTCATTGATTATATGAGAACTGGGCAATAATAATAGGCTGATCAACTGGAAATGAGTAAAGCTAGCGTGCAAAGGAATGTAGAGTTGACCTTGGTGATAGAGAAGTAATGAACAAGCTGTAAAGGAAGGATTTGCAGAAAGATTATACAATCCCAAGGAAAGTATATGAAAAAAGCTAAAAATTACCCCATCTTGGTTCTGTTTGGCATAAGGTGGGCACAAAGAGGCCTGGATAGACTTTCAAGATTCTATTAATATACCCTACAGCAATAAAACTTTGAAGGTTCCCTGCCATGCCTGATGCTTGACTCTGTGGCAATGTTCCCTCTAATTTTTTTTCGGTGTGGGCAGAAAAGTATAGTGTCTGAGCGACACTCCCTTTGGGACTGGGCGGCATAGAAAAATAAATAAATAAATAAATAAGAAAAAAATTCCCTTCTTTTTTTATTAAAAGAAATTAATAATAAAACAAAACCAAAATCTATTACTATTATTATCTTCTCTTTTTACATCCCTGTCTCCTCCCCCCCCCCGTGTGTGTGTGTGCGTATATGTGTGAACTCTTGAACCATTTCCAATTAGAGATGAGCTATTGGAAATGGTTCAAGAGTTCACACACACACACACACACACACACACACACACACAAACGGCTGGGTTTTTTTTCCTCTGTTATTATTTGGGTGCTTTTTACCATATGCTTTAAATCAAGAGTCATTTCTCTCTCTTTCTCTCTCCCCCTCTTTCTCTCTCTCTCTCTCTTTCTCTCTCTCTCTATTGCTTTCTTTCTCTCTCACTCTTTCTTTCTCTTTCTTTTTTTCTCTTCTCTCTCTTACTAGCTCTCTCTCCCCCCTTTCATCTCTCTTTCTTTCTCTCTTGTTTTCTTTCTCTCTCTCTATTGCTTTCTTTCTCTTCTCTCTCTTGCTATCTCTCTCTCCCCCCTTTCTCTCTCTCTCTTAGCAGTGGCATTGGACAGTATCCGGCGGCAGGGTGATCAGCTGTGAGGCGGAGCTCCAGAACGGAGGCACCGACAGCGAGGGGGCTGCGAGAGCGCTTTCTCCGAGTGCTTCGGGAACACCTGCCCTGCCTCTACTGCAGCCCCCTTGCTGGAAGTCTGGGATGAAAGCGTTCCCAGCGAAGGGGCTGCGAGAGGGGCAGGGCGGGCATTCCCGAAGCCCACAGAGAAAGCCCTCTCTCACAGCCCCCTGGCTGGCAGCACTTTCATCTCGCAGCTGCCACCGCCGTGAGAGAAGTCGCACCCCAAGGCAGGAGGTGGAGAAGGAGGAGAGAGGGTGGATCGGGCAGGCGGGGGGCAGGGCTGAGAAGCCAGGTGCGCGTTTGGCCGGAGGCACCGTGGGGAGGCAGGGGCGGCCGCGGCTCCCTTTCCTCCTACTGCTGCACCTCCCCCCGCCCCCCGTGGGCTGGCAGGGGGATGGAGAGCGTGCGCCCATGGAAAAGGGCGTGTGCGGGGTATTTTGGGGTGTGCATGCGCGCACATGCACAGCTTACAGGGAACAGTGCTCTGTGGCCCATCAGTCCATTGATTCAAGTTGAATCAGTGGACTGATGGGACCAACAACTCCATCTTGCAGTCACATCCATCTATTTCATGACTGGCTGATATTTCTCCCACTCACTGGCAATATGCGAAAGATGACTAGACCAACTGCCTTCCCTTATCATGCATTGAACCAAGCATCATTAATGGTGGTTTGGAACCGACACAAAAAAGGAGGGAGATGGCTCAGCAAAAAGGTAAGTATATTTCATGTTGATATAATATTCTGCCAAATCCAGGGTGGATGTGGTGTATTAATTCAGCAGTGGCATAAGAGATGATTTACTGTAACTTCCCTGAACTGTAAATAACGAAATATGGGAAGTGGCACAACTAAGCCTTAGAAAAATTAACAACTTTCCATGCAATCCATCTTTTCCATTTGATTCTGATCGATGTGTTCCTTAAAAGAGCTTTGCTCCAAGGAGGGCCCACCAAAGTCTTCTTAAGCTATGACTGGCTTGAAAAAGACTAAGTCCTGGGGAGATGAAATTTCAAGATGTCAAACTCACAAGGCTCCTGTGACTTAATCCATTTATCTCAGCTCAATATACCTCCTAGAATTGTTTAGGTCATAAAAGAGGGGAGGAAAATAAGTGGACAGAGTGCCATGAATGCCAGCTAGAAGAAAAGTGAGTTATAAAGCAAATAAATAAATGTACTACTCTTAATCCTAAAAGATCATCACTCCATTCAATCCTTAGATCTCCCAGTGGACACTTCTTTGGTTTCTGTCCAGACTGGATGAAGCATCTGCCCTTATCTTTCTCACTCCTTGCCTATCATACTGCAAAGCTTCCCTTCTCTTCCCTTTATTTTTTAATGCATGTTTCATTCAGTAGCAATAGCAATAGCAGTTAGACTTACATATGGCTTCACAATGCTTTACAGCCCTCGATAAGTGGTTTATAGAGTCAGTATATATTGCCCCCAATAATCTGGGTCCTCCTTTTAGCCACTTCAGAAGGATGGAAGGCTGAATCAACCTTGAGTCTGGTGAGATTTCATCTGCCAAGCTGATGGCAGCTGGTGATCAGCAGTAGCATCTTGGAGCACTGCATTCTAACCACTGCACCATCAAGGCTCTTAAGCAAATAGAAACATTGCCAGATTATTTCTATGAAGTTGAATTATCGATTCTTCTGTGTTACAAATTTTCATCGGCCTACAAAGGAATGCAAAAAAACAGGCTGTTTTTCCCCTTGCAAGAGAGAGTGTGGGTGGGAAGGAGAGAGAAAGAAAGTGAAAGGAAGGAAGAAAAAGAGAGAAAGAGAGAGAGAGAAAAGAGAGAAAAGAGAGAAAAGAGAGAAAAGAGAGGAAGGAAGGAAGGAAGGAAGGAAGGAAGGAAGAGAGAGAAAGAAAGAGGGAGGGAGAGAGAGAGAAAGAGAGAGAGAGAAATATGGAGTTATCTGATTTCATTCTATTAAAATGGGCATCTGTTAAGTTTAGATAATATGAAAAACACTTCCTGTCATTAACTGTAGATATAATAAACTGATAATTTTTTTAATTAGTTGGCACTTTTACAAGTTACCTAGCTCTCCAAGACTCCACAGAACATTCAAGGTTCCATATGTAACAATAATAAAAAAAATCTAAAGAAAACAACAGTGAGTTAGAATGATTGGGAATAAGTTTTTAAAATTGATTCTGTTGTGTCGCCTGATGACTTGGTGCTTAAGCAAGTAAAGTAGGGGGGAAATTATATTTAACTGACCATTAAATAAAACCAAGTGAGTATGAATTATATATGAAATATGTAGCAAGACACACTGCTTTTTACGTACCTTTTAAAAGAAGCAAGATGGTTCATGTATCAGATAAGATAAAGGGTATTTCCAGATTGACTCTATCACCATCTGAAATAAGAATAGAATAGACATGTAGAATAGAATAGAATAGAATTATTTATTGTGATTTGATACACAAGGAATTCATCTTGGTGCATATGCTCTCAGTGTACATAAAAGAAAAGATACATTTGTCAAGAATCATGAGCTACAACACTTAATGATTGTCATAAAGGTCAAATAAGCAATGAGGAAACAATCAATATTAATAAAAAATCTTAAGGATACAAGCAATGGGTTACAGTCATACAGTCATAAGTGGGAGGAAATGGGTGATAGGAAGGATTAGAAAAAACTTATGTGCATGCTCTCTCTCTGTCTCTCTGTCTCTGACACACACACACACACACACACACACACACAGAGAGAGAGAGAGATTAAAATATTTAATATTCATAGGAAAAGTCAAAAGAAAATGCATGCAACCACAAATGAATGAATAAAAAAGCATGGAATGGAAAAAAGTTCTCAAATTATTGTTTTAATGACAGGACACAATTCAAATGGAGGTTGCACAGTCCTGTGCAAGTCTATTCAGAAAAAAAGTTCATAATAATAACAACAACAACAACAAATAATAACAACAACAACAAAAAAGTTCATAATAATAACAACAACAACAACAACAACAATAATAATAATAATAATAATAATAATTATTATTATTATTATTATTATTATGTCAATACAACACAGCAAACGAGATCACTATGCTGGATTTCGTATTTCATCACCAGTCGGGCGCTTCCCAAGCACCTAGCACTGCGTGATGTAGCGGCGAATTATGTTTGCTGATCCCAGTAAAGCGGCCTTTTGCAATTGACAGATGGAGATTTTGTCAATTCCAATGGTTTTCATATGTCCGCTGAGATCCTTTGGCACTGTGCCCAGCATGCCAAGTACCACTGGGACCACTTTCACTGGCTTATGCCAGAGTTGTTGCAGCTCGATTTTTAAATCTTTGTATTTCACTAATTTCTCTAGCTTATTATTATTATTATTATTATTATTATTATTATTATTATTATTATTAATTAGATTTGTATGCCGCCCCTCTCTGAAGACTTGAAGACTTAATTGAAATAGAGCTTCCTTCCATGTAAATATAGAAATAGAATTGAATCCTGAAACCATAATTTCTAACCAGATATGCAGGACAGTACTGGGATGGTCAGATAGATCACAATTGTGACCCTCACCTTCAGCTTCTGCCTCATATGCCACTTCAGTGAGAACTGACTACACACTAATGACTACATTATGCTGAGCACCATCACTTCCAAGGTAAAACTGTAGAGTTGTAATTCTATTTAATATCCCTGAGGTATGCAAAGTGAATCTGTGGGGAGGGGTGAATAAAACATAAGGAGTGTTAGTAGATTATTGTTCTTATAGGCTCAGCTCTATACAACAGCTGGTCTCTTAGCGTATCACTGAACTGTAAGCCCCATCATCCCTCACAATATAATATAGTGTAGTTATTAAAGTGGCAACACTATAACTAGACTGCGTTGTCTTCATCCAAGTGGTGCTTAATCTCTATTACCTTGGAGGTTAAAAGTCACAGAATGATCATGCATGTCAGTGATTCCTGCAGCAGTTTGTTACTGAACCATGTAAGGTCATTTAAATCGGGAGAATTGGTTCTGTGCTGCTTTTCAGGCCATAGATATTACAACATGCTCTTCTGACTTCCTCTCCCTGTCGAAAGCAATAACTTGTTCTTGCTGGCTTCTCAGCAAGGGGCTCCTACCAATTCAAAAACAAATTCCTTTTTACTTTTGCACTCGCTTTTCCTCCCTCCCTCTTCCTCTCTCTCCCCACCTCTCTCTCTTTGATCTGCTGAAGTGAGGAGGGAAAGAACCATTTGTAAAGATTCTGGAGGAGATGAGGCAACATGACAATGGATGGGACTTCAAAGACCTCTGCAGCAGAGTTTAACAAAGCCTCATTGGGCTGGGAAATTAGCAATAACAATAGCAATAGCACTTAGACTTATATACCCTGTCACAGTGCTTTACAGCCCTCTCTAAGTGGTTTACAGAATCAGTCTATTGCCCTCAACCATCTGGCTCCCCATTTTATTCCACTCAGAAAGATGGAAGGCTGAGTCAACCTTGAGCCTAGTGAAATTTGAACTGGTGAACTAGTCAGCAGTCAGCAGAAGTAGTACTGCAGGATGGAAGGCAGAGTCAATCTTGAGTCTGATTAGATTTGATCTGCCAAATTGCTGGCAACTGGTGATCAGCAGAAGTAGCCTGCAGTACTGCACTCTTAACCACTGCGCCATTGTTGCCCTTAGAAGTTAGAGAGGAACACCTCTTGTTCAAGAAGCAAGCTGGCTGGCTGGAGATATTGGTTTCCTTAATAGGTTGGCTGAATCCACGAGTGTACAGTGATACCTCGTCTTACAAACCCCTCGTCATACAAACTTTTCGAGATACAAACTCGGGGTTTAAGATTTTTTTGCCTCTCCTTCCAAACTATTTTCACCTTTCAAACGCAAGCCACCGCCACTGGGATGTCCCGCCTTCAGATTTCTGTTGCCAGTGAAGCGCCTGTTTTTGCACTGCTGGGATTCCCCTGCAGCATCACAAAAACACGGAAGTCCAGAGGTGGGGTTTCCCATGGAGGGGAGCCTCAGGGGAATCCCAGCAGTGGAAAAATGGGTGCTTCAGCTGGCAAAAGGGGTGAGTTTTGGGCTTGCACGCATTAATCGTTTTTCCATTGATTCCTATGGGAAATATTGTTTTGTCTTACAAACTTTTCACCTTACAAACCTTGTCCCAGAACCAATGAAGTTCATAAGATGAGGTATCACTGTACATTATAAGAAGGAAGCGAGATTGTTTTGCATGACATCTCAAGGGGACAGCCAACTCATTTGGCTTCTAACTGTTGCAGTTAAACAAAGTACAGTAAGATCGGGCAAGTGCAAAACTCTCACAGGACTGGTGGAATTCATATTCACTCTAATGCCTCTGCTAATAGCTGAGCAGCACTCATAAAGAGAGACCCTTGATACAGACAGCCGCTTCCAAAGGGAAGGGGAACATGGATTTCGAATAACCATCTCTGATCAAAACTGTGGAAACATTTGCGGATGCATTTTTCCAGTGTAACCACTCCATAATTTTTGCACCGTGGTTTTAAGAAGCCACACAGATCTCTTTTTCTATATAAAATTAGGGCCTTTTTCAGTTGTGAAGAACAGTTATTATGCCAGAGTTCCTCTCCTCAAATGGCGTAACTAAGATCAATGAAAGTTATACCCCAAAGCTTGAATGTGACCCTTTGGGATCACTTACTTTTACAGAAGAAAAGCAACAAGGAGGAGAGAAATATAACCTGTTTCAGAATAAAAGCAGAAAAATAATCAGTTTTGGATTGGTCATAAGTAGTTGTATATTCCATGAGGGACAAACCTCTAGCCACTTTCTACAGTATTTATGAAAGTTAACCTTCGAACCTCCAAGCAAACTGGAGAAGATGTTTGTATGACAAAATCCCTCAGATAATATTTTTTGAGTCAGTTCTGACTCAACTAATTCCGCAACGATGATCACACAGTCTGATAATTTGGCATTAAAATACATTCTGCAGACTTGGCCTGCAACATTTAATGTATTCTATCCTGATAACATCTCCTTTTGCATTTCTCATTTTTACAAGTGGTGTTTCAGCAGTCAGAGATGCAGGGATACATTCTAGAAAAAGCAAAATGTCATTACATTAGAAAGTTAGCAAGAGCCAGGCATTAAAGGCAGGATTTCGGCTTTAAAAAGAAAATGCACATTGAACACAGCACCAAATCTGGCTCAAAGCCCTCTGTTGGCTTTAAAAATAATTGTGGTTCTTGTTAAACTTTGATTTCTACTGTATGTATGCTTATTGGTATTTTCCCCGAACACCATCACTCTGCTAAATAAATAATTTCCTCAGCTCTGTCAAACTATTTATAAAGTCTGCTCTACTATTAATCTTATTATTATTCTAATCATCCATCTCCTTCCACTAATGACTGTATGACTGGTATCCTTACAATTTATATTGACTGGTTCCTAATATGATTTGATTGTTTATTTGTACCTGGACTATCATTAAGTGTTGTACCTTATGATTCTTGATGAACTTATCTTTTCTTTTATGTACACTGAGAGCACATGCACCAAGACAAATTCCTTGTGTGTCTAATCACACTTAGCCAATAAAAATTCTATTATTCTATTCTGTCCTGTCCTGTCCTGTCCTATCCTGTCCTGTCCTGTCCTATCCTATCTTATCCTAGTGTTATTAATTGGCACTTCGGTAATGGATATTTTTATCACAACCAAAGATATAATGATATATGTACATCTACTTGATAACATAAAGGAAAGTCCTGCAACAATTTATTTATTATTTATTTTATTTATTACTTAGATTTGTATGCCGCCCCTCTCCGAAGACTCGGGGCGGCTCACAACACGTGGAAACAAATCATAAATAATCTGACAATTTAAAATATTAAAGATTTAAAAAAGATCCCATATACTAACAGACATACACACAAGCATACCATATATAAATTAAACATGCCCAGGGGAAGATGTTTCAGTTCCCCCATGAATCTGAACTAGGTTTTAGCACAGTGAGCAGCAAGCTACTTAAATGGCCACACGGAAACCCCAGCTGTTTGTTTGTATATAAGCAAGATTAATGGAGTCAAAGGGGAGAGTGACATAACTGAAATGGGCCCTGGGCCACCACAGCATGGGGCTGGTCAGAAAGTTACTTTGCGCTTTTTATAGCCTAGTAAAAGAGCAGCAAGGTGCCAATTGGCTGGTGAGCAGATGACAATGGGCGCAGTCTGGAAGCATTAGAATCAATAATACAAAGCATAAGAAAATAACATTTACTGGATTTTATTTTGGCTGGGATACAGACGCTTTTAAAGAGGCGCATAAATGTGATATAGCAGAATGGGGGAACAATACTATATTTAAATTATGAATATCTAAGGGTGGTGTGATTTACACTGCTTTGCAGTAAATAGAAAAAAAATTGCCAGAGTGTTAAAACCATATGGTCCCCTCCCTCTTTCTCCTTTTTTCCTCCCCTCCTCTCCTGATTAACAGTGGGGCTCCCTGAAATTCAACTTTTTTCAAGTGCCTAAGGGATAAATTATAGCACAAACACGATTGCAATATTAGCAGAATTTGAACTGAGTTTTGAATTGGAGCAGCAAAAATCAAACTTGTTATATCATGGTTTTTAAACCAGCTTTAATAGATAAAGCATTTTGATTTTTTGATGGCCTGGCCATAATAATATAAGCTACTATGAATAAGTGAGTTTCTCATTTAAGTTCTTTAACATAAATTTGCAGCAAAGTTAGATATGATGCAGGCAGGCAGGCAGGCAGGCAGACAGATTGTGGAAGCATATTCCACTATAATTTATTTATTAGATTTGTATGCCGCCCCTCTCCACAGACTCGGGGCAGCTTACTGTTAAGATTTTTTCTGACTTTTAAAAAAATGTGTTCCCCAGAATACCTGTTGCATGTGGCCTTAGTTTTCTTGGTATAATGCATAATAATGCAATAGAATTAAAGGGGATTTATTCCCCGTTAACTTCAAAATTATATTTTAGGAACTCAACTCTTCTGCAGCTGCCCAAGAGATTCTAATACAAAAGAACTAAGTGGGATTCCTTCCATTTCTACATTTTCCAGATTTTTCTGTAATTTAGTGCCATTATTATTAGTGAAAATAAATTACTTTTGGGAGTGTATGTTTACTTGATAACAAGTAATAAATTCTCCTTGGGATGAATGCGTATATACTGTACCAAACAATATTTAAAAATAGTTCTTTGTTTGGAAGTAGGGGGGTTAATTAAAACATAAATTATATTAGTTACTTCCCTTTTTATGCATGAGAAAATATGAATTCAGTTTGGAAAGATAAAAAAATAAATGTTGTGTTTAGTAAAATGTTCATTTTTTTCAGTTTGAAGACCTGACTTTCTTGGGGCACGCAGAAGAGCAAGAAACCCCAGGGTTCACTGGTGTCTTGAAAACCCTACCTCTCTTCTGCCTTTATATTAATTATTCTAGTCCTGATTTAATTGTCTTAAAAGTAAAGGTAAAGGTTCCTCTCACATATATTTGCAAATCATTCCTGTCTCTAGGGGGCAGTACTCATCTCTGTTTCAAAGCCCAAGAGATCAATATCTTTTTGTAGGTGAGGTCTCCAGAACTGAACACAGTATTCCAAATGTGGTCTCACCAGCGCTCTATACAGCAGGATCACAATCTCCATCTTCCTGCTTGTTATAGCTCTAGCTATGCAGCCAAGCATTCTACTTGCTTTCCCTACTGCCTGACCACATTGTTGACCCATTTTGAGACTGTCAGAAATCACTACCCCTAAATCCTTCTCTTCTGAAGTTTTTGCTAACAAAGAACTGCCAATGCAATACTCAGATTGAGGATTCCTTTTCATGAAGGCTCATGAAATACTGTTACCTTCCCACCAAGGTGGTCCCTATTTTTCTACTTGCATTTTTACATGCTTTCGAACTGCTAGGTTGGCAGAAGCTGGGACAAGTAATGGGAGCTCACTCCGTTATGCAGTGCTAGGGATTCAAACCGCTGAACTGCCAATCTTTCTAACTGACAAGCTCAGCGTCTTAGCCACTGAGCCACCACATATGAATTTAATTGCCTTAAAATATGATCTTAACATTGTTTTTACTATTTTAATTGTCAGAGTGTTGGTCTCTGAATGATATGGATAGTCTCTAATTTTATATATATCTGGCCTCATCAGCTAGCCATACCCTTACTGGGATTTGATCCTGTAGCTTCTGCCTTGTAAGGCAGAAAACATAAGAAACATCATCATCATCATCATCATCATTATTATTATTATTATTATTATTATTATTATTATTATTATTAGTGTTGAAAGGGACCTTACAGGTCATCAAATCCAACCACCCGCTTACGCAGGAAACCCTACAGCACCCCAGCAAAATGGCAGTCCAATTTCCTCTTGAAAATGTCCAAAGTTGGGGAGTTGACAACCTCCGCTGGCAGGCCGTTCCACTGGTTGATCACTCTTATCGTCAGGAAGTTCTTCCTTATCTCCAGGTTGAATCTCTCCTTGGTCAGCTTCCAATCGTTGTTCCTCGTCCAGCCCTCTGGTGCCCTGGAAAATAGTGTGACCCCCTCCCCTCTGTGGCATCCCTTTAAGTACCTGTATACAGCTATCATGTCCCCCCTAGACCTTCTTTTTACTAGACTATTCATGCCCAGTTCCATCAACTTTTCCTCGTATGGCCTGGTCTCTAGTCCCCTTATCATTTTAGTTGCTCTTTTCTTCACCCTTTCCAGAGTCTCTATATCTCTTTTGCAGTGTGGTGACCAGAACTGGATGCAATACTCCAGGTGCGTTCTGACCAGGGCCTTATAGAGTGGTATTATTACCTCTCTGGTCTTGGAGTGTATCCCCCTGTTCATGCAGCTTAGGATTGTGTTGGCTTTTTTAGCCGCTACTGCACATTGCTGGCCCATGTTTAGCTGGTTATCCACCAAGACTCCAAGATCCCTTTCACAGTCACTTATGGTGAGTGTGGTGTTGCTCAGTTTGTATGCATGTTTTGGGTGTGTTTTTTTTGCCTAGGTGCAGGATTTTACTTTTCTCTACATTGAACTTCATTTTGTTCGTTTCGGCACACTGTACAAGTCTGTCTAGATCTTTCTGTATCCTGTGCCTATCCTCTGGGGTGTTGGCCACTCCCACTAGCTTGGTGTCATCTGCGAATTTAATTAATTAAATTAATTAATAAGAAGAGCCATGCTGAATCAGGCCAAAGCCCATCAAGTCTAGCATTCTGTATCACACAGTGGCCCCCCAATTGTTCATGGGGATCTTGAGCAGAAAGAGAAGGCAAGACCCTCCCTTTCCCTTGACCCCCAACAAGTGGTACTCAAGGGAATCCTGCCTGCCTCAACCAACATAGAGGCAGCACTTGGACATACGTTTCAATAACCATATGCTTGGCATCCATGAATCTGTCTAATCCTGCCTTGAAGCTATCAAGGCTGACAGCTGTCACGACCTCTTCTGGAAGTGAATTCCATAAACCAACGACCCTCTGGGTGAAGAAATATTTCCCTTGATTTGTCCTCGCTTTCTTACCTATGAGCTTTAGGGAGTGCCCCCTTGTCCTAGTATTGCGTGATAGAGAAAATATTTTTTCTCTATTCACCTTTTCTATCCCTTGCATGATTTTATACACTTTGATCAAGTCACCCCTTATACGCCATCTTTCAAGGCTGAAGAGACCAAGGCGTTGTAACCTGGTATCATAAGGGAGGTGCTCCATTTCCTCTAGGCACAGGATCTGATCCCTTCAGCTTTGTACCAGTTTTTTTTTCTGTCAGATCACCTTGGTATATTTCAGGATTGTCACAGTTCCTTTTTGCCTCTAGGTCCAACCCAGGGCGATTATATATATATATATGAAGGTCTTGGCATATTTGGGTTTCTTCCCATGTAAGTTTCAGAGATTTCTGGCAACGTTTCGACAAGGTCATCTTCATGCTGGTGCTTTTGTCCTTGTTCCAGAGTGAACACAATGATACCTGAGCTGCCTTCCCTCTATAAATACTGGTGGGTGGGTGTGGAGTGCTGGCTCAGCAGTTGCAAGCTGTGTTGAAACTTCCTGGTGAATCAGTGGGGTAACACCTGGGGTCATTGATGTAATTGAAGTATATATTGTTCTGCCGGCGTGTTTCAACCGCCCGTAATTACAGGGTAATTAGTCCAGGAAGACACACACCACACGATAAAAGGAAAACCCAAAAGTCTTTATAAACAGAAAAACAGAAACAGCTCCCTTTTTAAATGTCAAAGGTACACACAAGGGACAGGTGAAATGCAATCCAATTGCTCACCCAATAACTAGGAAATTGAGTCCAATTCTAAAATCCAGAGAGTCCACACACAATCTTGAACAGCACAAAAACCACGATCTTGATTAAACAATGAATGAACAATGAACAATGAAATGGCCTCATTTTCTCTTGTAATAATCCTTCGGTTGTTGTCTCCTATGCATCACTCTACGCATGTGTGGATGTGTCATTAATTCTTGTTCAGAATCCAGGGATGATACAGATGACTGATCTCCTCCTGGGCTGTCTGCCAAACTCCCCTCTTCCCTGTCACTCATGCTTCCTTGGTCAGAGGAGGCTTCGTCGGCAGATTCCATCGGGAGCAAAACAGGCCTGCAGCATGTGGATGTTTCCCCCACATCCACCTCCACATTCCTTTGGGCAGGAGCTGGGCCAGAGCTAACCACAACATATATAAACATATATACATCATACACCATACACCATATATCAATTACATCAATTACTCAAGGTGTTACCCCACCAACTAACCAGCTTGATTGTTTTCTTGCAAATGTTTTATCACCCTAACTAGGTAATATCAATGTTAGTAAAGATTACACTTAGAGCAAAAACTCTTAACCCCCCCCCTAAGCTAAGTCTACTAGTATATTAAACTATGTTAGCTAACCTAACTTTTAGTTTAAATTACTGTATTTCCACTTTTAATGTTTTATGCTAACTCTTTATTGTACAGTACCCTGATTTGAACAACCAGCTCGCTACATAAATAATAGCACTCATTCAGTGATTTCTCCACTGCAGGGAATAACAAGAATGCTGATGGCAACTAAAGCCCTCCAAATGGGAGGAAACTGATAAACCAGAGAAATGGTTGCCTTATAAATTATGGAGAGAAAGAGAAAAGAAAATGATATTGAAATTACAAGAGGGAAATTGTGTATTAATGGGCAATGTGTCTATACAAAAGCATTTTGTCAATATTATTCTAATTTGTATAGAGGACACGATGCTCCCTTGAAGATAATAGATGAATATCTCAGAAAACAAAATCTATTGAGAATTACAAACGAACAAAGAGAAATTATGAATATAACAATAAGATAATTTTCATAAATAGAAGCTATTTAAAAATCAGAAAGCTTATTAAGACTACATTACAAGTATTTTAGAATGAACTTTTACAACCTTTATAAAGCATGATGAACTCTATCTTACCAGGAAGAAAAATGCCAAGAGACTTGGAAAGAGGATAATAAAACATTAATACCTAAAAAGGGACAAGATTTGACTTTAGGAAGAAACCACACACTTGTATTATTACTGAATAATGATTATACATTGTTTGCAATGATTTTAATTGAAAGACTATAAAGAGTTTTGCAAGAATTTATTCATAAGGGTGAAAAAAGAGTTAAAAACAATTTTAGACAAACTGAAATAGTTAGAGCAGAGATGTGAAACTAGATTTCATTGAGGACTGCTTCAAGGTTGTGTTTGACCTCAGAGTGCCATGATGGGTATGGCCAGGATGGGCGTGACTGTATTGGGGCATCTGTGGTGGTCCAAGTGCTCAACATCACTTATGATGTTGGGGAAAAGGAATCCTCAATCTGACTATTGTATTGGCAGTTCTGTGTTAGCAAATACTTCAAAAGAAAAGGATTTAGGCGTAGTGATTTCTGACAGTCTCAAAATGGGTGAAGAGTGCAGTCAGGCAGTAGGGAAAGCAAGTAGGATGCTTGGCTGCATAGCTAGAGGTATAACAAGCAGGAAGAGGGAGATTATGATCCCGCTATATAGAATGCTGGTGAGACCACATTTGGAATACTGTGTTCAGTTCTGGAGACCTCACCTACAAAAAGATATTGACAAAATTGAACGGGTCCAAAGACGGGCTACAAGAATGGTGGAAGGTCTTAAGTATAAAACGTATCAGGAAAGACTTAATGAACTCAATCTGTATAGTCTGGAGGACAGAAGGAAAAGGGGGGACATGATCAAAACATTTAAATATATTAAAGGGTTAAATAAGGTCCAGGAGGGAAGTGTTTTTAATAGGAAAGTGAACACAAGAACAAGGGGACACAATCTGAGGTTAGTTGGGGGAAAGATCAAAAGCAACATGAGAAAATATTATTTTACTGAAAGAGTAGTAGATCCTTGGAACAAACTTCCAGCAGACGTGGTAGATAAATCCACAGTAACTAAATTTAAACATGCCTGGGATAAACATATATCCATCCTAAGATAAAATACAGAAAATAGTATAAGGGCAGACTAGATGGACCATGGGGTCTTTTTCTGCCGTCAGACTTCTATGTTTCTATGTTTCTATGTTGGGGCACCTGTGCTGGCCCAAGTACTCTGCCAGTGACAACAGGGTCCTTTTTACCTGCAATGGCGTCCTGCAACTCTCTGCCAGCTAAAATGGGTCAGACTAATTTATACTTCACAAGCAATCATTAATAGAGATTTAACCAAACCATGTGATATACAAACAAGAATGAGGCAAGGTTGCCAACTGTCCTTTTGTGGATGATTCAGGGTTGGTCTTAGAAGACCTTTTAACGGGAATTAAATTATTGAGAGGATTTGGTACATTGGTAAAGTTAAAGAATAACCAACAATACAAATATGTTGACCAAAAAATGTGAAGATACAAGATCAAACAGAATCACTGAATAAAATGGGTTTTAAGATTGAAAAAAGTAAAATATTTGGGTATTAATGTGACAAATATGAATTGTATGTTATTTTGAACCAACCACATTAACACATGCAATGAAGTTACAATGAAGTTAAAAAAATATATGTTAGATGAGATGAAGCACAATTGTCATTGATGGGGAGAATTTCTGTATTTAAGACGAATGTGTATATATATGCACAAATAAAAAAGTCAAAAGGCTCTACATTTTTCTCATTTTTATCTCTTCACATTTCTCTTCCTCATTTTTAACTTTTTGTTTAAATTTGTACTTTACCTTTAATAAGGTATTAATCTTTAATAAAATATGAAAAAAATATTTTTTTTGTTTCTGACAATTCCTGCTTTGATAACTGATTTGTTACTTAAACAATGGTAGAAGGCTATATCTACATTTGTATGGCAATGAGGGGAAAAAAATCCAAGTTAAATATAAGCTATTATAAAATGCAGGGGAAAGACGAGGATTAGGTTTACCAGATCTGAAATTATACTTTACTGCCTGGTGTTTAATTTGGATGAAACCACTGAGAAATAAAAGGCTATTGGGATTAGAAGAAAATGATTTGAGATTTGGGTGACATGGATAGTTATGGTATGACAAAGCTCAGGTTAAAATAGATTTTTAAAACCACCATTCAAGTGGGTCATTTTTAAAATAAGGAATATGTGTAAATCTAGATTGTTTCCCAAACTACTTTGTGTTGGTTCAGCACAACAAGCATTTTATATATGAGTAATAATATGAAAAATAACTAAGTTGGGAGATAATAAAATTTTATCAAAGGATCTTCAGAACACAATCAAGAGCAGAAATATATATTTGTTATTGACTTTCTTATATACAAATAATAACAAAACTTAATGTTTATGAAAAATTTTGAACAATGGAAGATTGGGTTTAAAACAGAATTATGGACATATAATCAACAAGATATTGGCCAAATATATACATTTTGTTGAAATATGAGACAGAAGAAAAAATGAAAGAATATATAATAAAAATGATCTCAATATTGGTTACAATATACAAATGGATGAATGGGAATGTACGTGATTTAAAAGGACTGAAATTTATATCACATTCTAGACTTAAGATTTAAAAAAAAAACATTGTGTACTGTGGGTACACACTTCTCTAAGTAGAAGAGTAAAAGAACACATCCATGAACACTAACTAACAAGAAGGCAAGTCCTTCATCGCAAAACATATGGACAGATTCAACATTCAATGTGAAAATGTTAATAGCAATAGCAATAGTACTTATATACCGGTACCGCTTCACAATGCTTTACAGCTCTCTCTAAGCAGTTTACAGAGTCAGCATATTGCGCCCAACAATCTGGGTTCTCATTTTACCCATCTCGGAAGGATGGAAGGCTGAGTCAAGCTTGAGTTGAGTTAAATGATACATATGCATGTAATTAATCACTGATGGCATGTTATCACAGGCCATTCAAATCCAGATGGCATCTCAGCCCACATAAAAAGGAATGTGGCTTCAATTGTATGATTGCTGCTGCCATCTTGTTTTTTCTTTTTAAACTCCTCCTGCAAATGCCTCTACTTTTAGTTGGGAAATAGGGAACTTTCAGGATACTAGCTGAGCTTAACATGCTTCTCACCACATAGGAGATGACGGCACAGGGTTTCTGGGGCAGAAACCTTTTGTGAATTGTTTGTTGGTTAAAGATTAAACCATAGTATTTGTTCACCCTAAAACCTATTTCTAGAGAATCATCATCCTCATCGTCTTCAAGTTGAAGTGTTTGGTAGGTGCTCAGCCTCACAGAGAAACACAAGCACATAAGAAAGAAGTTAGTTTAGCTTAGCTAATTCTTCAGAATGGACTATCTGTTTAAGAAATGGGAGAAAATCCCATTGAGTGCCAGAAAATATCCATACAAACTTCAGATGTGTAAACCTGTCACTCTAAGATGCTGCAGGATATTTAAAAAATAATATCTAAAGTTTGTGCATTTTAATCCTTAGGAGAAAAATCTTCATTATCCTATCCCCTTGAAATCAACGGAACATTATAAAGCTTATGCAGCAAAACAGATCCTACAATTGCTGTCTGATTCACTGCTGCCAGGGTCAATCTGACGGTTAGAAGAAAAGAAGCATCCTGTCAAAATAAATAATATACACCGAGCTGCAGCTAAGAGACTCTCGTTTTGTGATGGCACAGTACCATTCCTGCAGGCAAGAGGGATTATAATAAGCAAACGCTGCTGTTCCAGAGAGCTACCATTGACATTGGACATCTGAGCCCTACCAAATGTAAGAAGATCTACTACAAACTGAACTTGGACCTCTGCTAAATCGCCTGGATGACATCTGTCACATCATGGACCATTTCAGAAAACAAATCACTATATTATGTGAGAAAACTCAATCTTGGAGGCAAAATTTTTGGCCCAATCTTTGTCCAGGGACTAGATTAAGTTTTCCTTATGTCACAAGCTAAAAAATAATAATTATTCCTCACCAGCTATTATTTACAGTGGTCAGCAGAAACACATATCTCTCATCACACTTCTTCTGTTCTTGAGATGGAAAGGGAAAAAATACCCTTCTGTATTCCATGATCTAATAGAAGTTTCTGAAAAATTCCTGATACAAGAGAACTACAAGTTATTGTGGAAGAGCAACAATAAGCTGCATTGATTTGCCTTTCCTCTCCAGTTTAAAATGTACAAAAATCAATCAGATGGTCCTAACACCCCATTGGATCCCTTTCCATTGGATCACCAGATTTATTCCCCCCATTTTCTTTTCTCCGTCAACATTTGGCCTCCTTTTTCCACCGCTCCAGTGCCTCACTTTTCAGTTGTGATTCAAAGAGCACAGCAAAGTAGGCTTAACCTTGATTTCTTGCGTTGAACATGCAGCTGCCTGATGGATGGCCCTATGAATTATGAATGAAAGGACCTTGTGTGCATAATCATGCTGATGTCTCTTTATTAATTCATAAAGCAGCTGCGGCGCTGTGGCTGCAAGGGAGGGAGATGTTTCTTACTCTCCCCACTTTTGTGGGCACAGTTCCTTCCCAGCCCCCCCCCCCCCCCCGCTCGCCTTCTCCTGCCATTGTGCCACCCTGATGGCTTTTTTTTCCAACTGACTCTTTTCCTGTCCTCTTTATAGAAAAAAAGGCCACCAGGAGGGCAGTTGCGGTGATGAATCTGCTCAGGTAAAGGGGCAAGCTCATCCACAGAGAGAAAGTTCACTCTCTTTAATATCAGCCAAGGGTGCTTATAGAAAGCAAAAAATAAAGAATAAAAAAAATCCCTCAACTCTTAATGGGAGTACTAGAGGCCATGGCTCATTTCAATTAGTCTTAATTGTTTTCAGATGCTGCTCTGCATGCTTCATTTACCTCCACAATAAACACTGCATGCTGCATGGCAGAGGTTTGACACCAGCAAGGGATGGATGGGAGGGATATATATATATATATATATATAATCGGAACTGGTCTGCAGGAAATGAGGAAAAATATTTTAAATGGCTCTCTAGGCATAGTTCCCTCTAAGCTGAGCAGTGAGCAATCGCTCACTTAAAAATCATCATCAACTCAGAGTTTTTCAAACCTGCCCAGAAGCCGAGAGGGAAAGAGTGAGAGGGAAGGAGGAAGAGAGGAAGAGAGGAAGAGAGGAAGAGAGAGAAACAGATAGAAAAAAGAGAGGAAGGAAAAGGGAAAGAAAAAGAATGGGAGTAAGGAAGAGAGAAAGAAAATCAAAATCTAGTTTGAAACTAGCTCAACTATTTAAGTGGCATTTTGATATTGATAGAGTTGCCCTATTATGAGCTCACTGTTATAGACACAAAGTACAGTATTTTATTTTGAAATTCTCTGAGGCAAAACAGGGTGGGTTTTTTATTTATTTGTTTGTTTGTTTGTTTGTTTGTTCGTTCATTCATTCATTCATTCATTCATTCATTTATTTATTTATTTATTTATTTATTTAATATTTCTGTGCCGCCCAGTCCCGCTCAGACACTATACTTTTCCGCCCCCCTCCCCCCCAAAAAAATTACAGGGAACAGTGTCTCTAGGTGGATAGATTTTTCTAGTGAAATGAAACTGAAAGCACAAGAGAGAAAGAGGAAAATGCCCATTCTGAAAATGTTGGTGGTTATGGCAAACTTCGTCCAGTTACATTTTTATCTAGGAAAGCTCAGATCCTGGTTTTCTCTGGTTTGAGAGATATTAGTGCTCCATTTTGGGAAGATGTGGGATGGTGGGACTGCATCTGTTCAGAGCAAGGTGGGAGGCCATGGTCAGTCTACTACATTTACACCCAAAAGGAAAAGAGGTGGAACTTACAAAAGCCAGCTACTAGTTTCCTTCTTTTCTTTCTTTGGCAGCACATGGTTCTCACTTTCCCATTTCCTTCAATGCAGTGGTATCGCTCCCTCCCTCCCTTCCTCCACTCACTCACTCACTCCTTCCATCCCTTCTGGAGGCAAGCTGTCCCACTGGTTAATTTTTCTGTAGAATTGGGTATCCAGTATAAAGATCTGACAATTGGGAGAATTGGAAGGCATATTGAGGACTAAACCTGGGACTACATCATTTTAAAAAATTAATCTTGCTAATGACTTTAATTTTCTACTTATTTCATCTGTAAATTGTTCTTTTTGCATCTTTCTTCTGAAGATGGATAGAAGAATCCAAACATTATAATTGCCCAAATATGACTTTACATGCCTCCTGTTACTTAGCTTAGACATGGTATACATATTCTTAATTAAGAACTTATTTAAAGGGGAATATTTTAATTCTTTTCAGATATTTACTCAATTAGAGGTCCATAATGGCTCTTCTGCATCAGCCATCACCAACGTGCCATCTCCCAGATATTTTGAAACTGCAACTTCATAATCCCACTTCACACATAGTCATTAGTCATGTCAGCTAAGGCATTCTGCACTTTAAAATTGCAATAGCAGTTAAACACAATAGACATGGTCCTGGAAAACTCAATAAACATTATGTTGCTTGCTAGTTGACTTTGGAACAATCATTGTCTTTCAATCCGATTCACTTCATAGAAGTGCTGTTCTGTTATGGTGGATGTGGTCTGGGGAGCCTTCCTCTAATGCAATACAACCTAACTGTCAGAAAGGTAGAGATAGAAATATATGAATATAATTGTGTGTGTGTGTGTGTGTGTGTGTTTTCATGTTGAATAGATCTATACTTGTCTCCCTTCATTTTCAATGCAGTAAAAATGTGTTATATATATAGATCTATAGTACTCTCCCTTTCTTTTCATTATCAGTAAAAATATTACTGATTACTAAATACTAAAAATGTTACTAAAAGTATTATTTGTTAATACATACAAACAAAATTAATTAATCATATTATGTATTTGTGACTGTGATTAATAATAATAATAATAATAATAATAATAATAATAATAATAATAATAATAATAATAATTTATTAGATTTGTATGCCGCCCCTCTCCGTAGACTCGAGGCGGAATGGAATGGAATAGAATAGAATAGAATAGCTAATTGACTGAAAATAGCCAATTAAGGAGATTCCAATAAGATTAATTAACAGTTGTAAAATGTTTTATTCATTGGAATCATTCTTTGCTGATTCAGAAAGAACTCCTTTTGAAATAATGTTGGATGTTTCTAAGTTTAATTGTTTTGTATGTACTGGTAGATAGATAGCATGCCCAATGTGCATAGGAATGAAAAATATGTCTGTGGCTTCTCAGAATACACTTGGATTACAGATAAAGGTTTTCCCTGCCAGTCATGTCTGACTCTTGGGGGGGCAGTGCTCAACTTTTATTCATAGCTAAAGAGTCAGAATTGTCCAAAGATTCTCCATGGTCAGGTGGCCAGCATGACTATCCACTGAAGGCACACTTTTCCACCAAACTAGTACCTATTTATCTATTTGCACTTACATTACATGCTATAAAATTTCCAGGCTGGCAGAAGCTGGGACAAATAACAGGAACTCACTCCATCAATGCATCCCTTAGGTCTTGAACTGACAACCTTCCAGTCAACAAGTCTAGCATCTTAACCACACTTGGATTGCACACCTGCAATTGCACACCCGCAAGGAAATAGCCTAGGTTACTTTAGAATGTACTTAACCCATTATTGGCACATAGTTCTCAAAATCCTTGCCTGGACCCAGTTTTACCTCTTATTTCATAATGTATTATTCTTCACTCCTGTCTTAAGTGATCTTGAAAAAAACAAAAAGAAAAAAAATAATGGGGACATGATTCTTGAAAAGTCTAATATAGACAAGAGATTAACTTTTCCCCATGTGTTTTTCTTCCCCCCCCTCTTTTTCTTTTCTTTATTTCTGTTTAAAATCACGTAATAAAGAAGAAGATTACTAAGAAAAAAGCAATTTTGCATCTTCTGAAATTGTATGATGTAAAAAGGGCAGGAAATATGCTTAAAATATATAGCAGAAAGAAAGACCCTCAGGGAAATGAAACAATGCTATGTGTGCCACTTACTTAGCTGCTTCTCGGGCTTCATTCTGATTTTCTTCCTGAAGAAGTGTGTTTTAATCTAATAGTCTTTCAGGATTTTCAGATTAGAAAAACTAATGCAACGAACAGCAAAAATTCCATATGTTTCCTAGTTAATATCCAGTCTTTCTTTTTGTTGGCCTGTTAGATGGCAACCATTTTAAAAATATAAAGGAAATTCAGGAGCAAAGATTGGGGGGGGGGGGGAATAGACTGACTTCACTATCATTATTTTTTCTGTCTTTTCATAAATTATTTAGAATTGTTGCTTGCCTCAAATCCATTCCCTCGCCCCATACACAAAATACCTCTCACTTTTCCTGTTTTATCTTTCTTTCCTCTTGCTCTTGGTATCTTTAACATTCTTATGAGAGGGGAAAAATCTGTCATTAAACCTCTGGCATCCATACATAATTTATTGTTAACTTTAACATGGTCTATGGCTAATGTGATGTTTTCTCTGCATGAGAAAGCAGCATGTGTGTATGAGTTGAGTAGTGGTGTGTGCCCTGCCTTGTCCTGTTCTCAGCCTTCAAATCTTTTTCCACCAATACAAGGAAGTCCCAAGAACCCGATCTTAGGAGCCCCCTCCCAATTAAGCCATCTACCTTTAGCAGGATGTACAAAGGAAAGAATTTCCATGATGTAGCCATGGAAATTGAATTTTTTACAGTGTGCCTCGGACTATAAATGCCTGAGAGGCTGAAGTATCATCAACCTGTTTATGGCTCCTGTTGTTTAATTCTCTTACTTTGACCTCAGTGACATTGCTCATTTTTCTATAGAATAAGCATCAAAAAGAGCTACGTGAGGACCTTGAGTTACGTAGTGGGAAAATATTGGACTAGAAAGTCAGAGATTTTCAGTTCTAGTACTTCTTGAGTCCTGGAGGATAACAGGTAACCTGGGGCAGTCGCTCTACCTGAACCCAACCCATCTCGCAGGTCTCCTGTTGTGGGGAAAGTAAGATTCAGCAGCATTTGGTATTCTACTTAAAGGTCAAATATGAAACAATGAAATGAAAGGAAAAAAATATTTATTTATTTTAAAATGTATTGGCCACCCGTCTTACCATAAGGTAACTCTGGGAGGTTGACAGACATAAAAAATACATCTACATTGAAGAAATGAAATTAAAAATAGTGCAGGAAATTTAAAAATGATAATATTGAGTTAATATGGGGTTAACTAGAGAGGAAAAACAACAGCCAAAACAGCTGATTTATCTGAAATCTTGATACACCCTCATATCTTTTTTCCCCATAAACAACATTTAGAATTCCGTATATGCCTCACTGATCTATTGCCTCATAATTTGTGATGGAATATGTAAACTGGCTCAAAGGAGAAATACTGTCTGAGGTGGTACAAAGACAGTTCATTTGGGAAGCAGGATACTGGGCTAAATAGAAGATGTATATTTTTCAGATCCAACATAGGTAAACCCAAATTCTTCATTGGATTGCTGTGAACATAAAAGGAGAGGAGACACTACATGCTGTTCTTTGGAAGCAAGATTTTTAAAGGAAGGATGTAAAATTAATAACCTACTCAGCTGAAAGAAACAAATATGTGGACTTTGTGGGAGGAAACCTATCCTATTACTTTTTATTTCTACCTTATTTTTTAAATTTTTTGTTTGGGTTTTTTCCAGTACTAGCTGTGCAGCCATAAGTACAGAATCACCTCCTCCCTTTGTCTCCCTTTTATGCTATTTATGCCATTTTGCAAAATAAAGCAACACAACAGCATATTAATCTCTCAACAGACGTAATCCTCATCCTTTAAATGTGGTGAAAGTGAGTAGAATACACATTAGTTGCTTGCAAGTAAATGCCTTAAAATGCAAAGAATATATGTTCAAATCTCTTTCACTATGAAGATTAAACCTGTTCACTCTACAAGTTTGCTGCTTGTGGAGTGATAGGAAAATCCAGTGTGATGTTGCAAGCGTCAAAGGGTAAACATGTACAGGTGAATGTTATCAGAGGCATACAGAATCAGCTTAAGCAGTCACAGTTTTGATCTCAGTTGGGCATTTATGAGTTAGATTGTGCAGGCCAGCAAAAATCTGATCCTTGGGACTCCAAAGGGTGCTTTGCTTTGATTAAGCTTCAGTCAAATCATCCAATTGAAGCAGATTCCATGAACCAAAGCAGGAAGCTGCTGTGAATTGGCTAAATAAATCAGGCAGCTTCAAAGTGCTACCTTTGAAAAATTTGGCCGGGTTAATGGCATTTCCATTGCATCTTGCTCGAGTTACAAACAGAAAATGTAGGAAGTGGGAGGTTGAGTGGCATGATGGAGTCTTTAACTTCACTATGAATAGTTTCCCAATGAGTTTTATCTCTAACGCTTATCACAGTGGTTTTTCTTTTCTTTTTTTAAAAAAAAGGTTCTTTTTTTGTTTTGAGCTTTTGTTCACTTTTTCATCTCTCACCTTCTTGAAGATGGCAAGCCAGGGCATCTAACTTTGGTATAATTCTAACTTAACTTTCTGATTTCTGTGCTGAGATTTAAATGCAGTGCTAGTCCTGCCAACACAGTGGAGTTCAACTTAGCTTTCATCACTTTGAATATGGACACAGTATGGATACTTCGGGCAAACCTTAGTTTGAATTCTGTATGCAGTGCAACAGGTTTAATCTCTGGACAAAGAATGAATGAGTGCTAACTCAGACCCTGATCTATTTTTATTTTTTTTGCCACATTTGCATCCCTGCAAAATCTGGTGGGAGCAAAGGGTTTAATTTTTTCTTTTTTTGGCAAGGCGCAGTCTTTAACCTTCTTGCATGACAAGGGCTTGTGAATGAATGGTCCCATTCTTGATCTCTCTCTGTAGATTTGAATATAATTTTTAAAAGAATATTCTGAGATAGAGATGACATATACAGACCAAGCAGACTCTGCGCACAAATTCTAATGAATATTTAAAGCCAAGTGGAAAACTCCCAATCGCTCCTGTTCAGAATAAAATGCAGAGTTGAGCTTTTATATACGTACTACTTATACCATTCTTATACATACATTATAAATATATGTTGGTAGTCATAAATTATCCCTGCACTGAGTGATGAAGTGGGTGATGCATTAGTGGTTTGCATTCCTTTATAGTGTTTTAATTAGTGTAAAAGATCACTTGATTCAATCATTATTGGGCTTCCATCTCTTTGAAGTAATGTACTGAATCAAAGCATACCCCTTCTTCCTTCTAATTGAACATAGAAACATAGAAACATAGAAGACTGACGGCAGAAAAAGACCCCATGGTCCATCTAGTCTGCCCTTTTACTATTTCCTGTATTTTATCTTACAATGGATATATGTTTATCCCAGGCATGTTTAAATTCGGTTACTGTGGATTTACCAACCACAGTTGGATTTACCAACTTCCACTGCTGGAAGTTTGTTCCAAGGATCTACTACTCACTGCACCTGCCTCACTTTAGTCCAGATGCTAAGAATGCTCTTCTGCACATGGACTGCCTCTTCTCTGCACTGGAAAGAAGCAGCACTCAATTGAGTTTGCCTGCTTTGATCCTTTCACTCAGAAATCTTCAAGGCAAAACAACTCAACTTTCTGAGTCAAGATGCCACCTCAAATTAGATAGTAATGAGCAGAGCTGCTTTGTTAATTTTAATTTTAATTTTAATTTTAATTTTAATTTTAATTTTAATTTTAATTTTAATTTTAATTTTAATTTTAATTTTAATTTTAATTTTAATTTTAATTTTAATTTTAATTTTAATTTTAATTTTAATTTTAATTTTAATTTTAATTTTAATTTTAATTTTAATTTTAATTTTAATTTTAATTTTAATTTTAATTTTAATTTTAATTTTAATTTTAATTTTAATTTTAATTTTAATTTTAATTTTAATTTTAATTTTAATTTTAATTTTAATTTTAATTTTAATTTTAATTTTTTTTATTATTAGATTTGTATGCCACCCCTCTCCGAACACTTGGGGTGGCTCTAGCTTTGTGCATTTGGTGAGAGGACTGTGAATGTATCAATCAATCAATCAAAATAGATCTGGAAGGGATCTTGAAGGCCTTCTAGTCTAACCCCCTGCTCAAGCAGGAGGAGACCCTATACCCATGATGCTGAACCTATGGCATGCATGGTACAGGTGGCACACAAAACCAGCCATCACCCCAGCCCAGCTCCACCACACATGCACACATGCCTCCCGCCAACCAGTTGGTCTTCAGGTTTCTGCTGTGCATACGTGGGGGCTGGGCGCATATGAAGGACATGTGTCAGCATGTGCAAGGAGGCAGGGCATATGCATGGGGACACTCACATTGCATTTTGGAGCCTTGCACAGCACCCCTGCCCACACCCAATTTTGGCTTCCAGGTTGTTGCAGGAGGCCTTCCCGGCCCAAACTGGAAGCCAAAAATGGATGAGAGGGGAATGGCACATGTGTGGGAGGTCGGGGATGGGCGCGGGAGAGTCGTACACATATTGCATTGTGGGTGCGGGAGCACACAATGGCAAAAAGATTAGTCATCACTGCCCTATACTATTCCAGACAAGTGACTGTCCAGTCTCTCTTTCTCTCCCTCTCTCTCTCTTTTATTTATTTATTTATTTATTTATTTA
Source organism: Erythrolamprus reginae (assembly GCF_031021105.1). NCBI lineage: Eukaryota > Metazoa > Chordata > Lepidosauria > Squamata > Dipsadidae > Erythrolamprus > Erythrolamprus reginae. Next base: position 301,997,262 of record NC_091950.1, read on the forward strand.
TTTATTCATTCATTCATTCATTCATTTATTCATTCATTCATTTATTCATTTATTTATTTATTTATTCATTTATTTATTCATTCATTCGTTCATTCATTCATTTATTTATTTATTTACTTATTCATTCATTCACTTATTTATTCACTTATTTAATTATTTGTTTGTTTGTTTGTTTGTTTGTTTGTTTATTTGAGTTGAAAAAGACCTTGCAGGTCATCAAGTCCAACCCACTGCTGAAGCAGGAAAACCTACACCACCCCAGCCGGATGGCAGTCCAATTTCCTTTTAAATGTGTCAAGTGATGGGGCGTTCACAACTTCTGCTTGCAGGCTGTTCCACTGGTAGATTGCTCTCACCGTCAGAAAGTTCCTCCTTATTTCCAGGTTGAATCTCTTCTTGGTCAGTTTCCATGTGTTGCTCCTGGTCTGGCCCTCTAGGGCCCTGGAAAATAGTGTGACCCCCCTCCTCTCTGTGGCCACCCATCAAATATTTATATATTGTACTGCTATCATGTCCCCTCTGGCCCTCCTTTTTGCTAGACTATCTATGCCCAGTTCCAGCAACCTCTCTTCGTATGTCTTGGGTTTCCAGTCCCTTTATCATTCTGCTTGCTCTTTTCTGTACTTTCTCTAGAGTTTCAATGTCCTTTTTGTATGTCTTCTTTGTCTTCAATGTCTTCTTTAAAACCTCCAGTGATGAAGCACCCACAACGTCTGAAGACAAGGTGTTCCACTGTTTAATTGTCCTTAATTAATTACTTTGGTTGTGGGTTTATTCACCTTGGGTGCCATCAATTGGTGAAAAGACAGGATATAAATGCTCTAATAAACAAACGGGAGTAGAACATTTTATTTCAACCCTGACTTGCCCCCTGAGTTATCCAAACTCAGGACAGACGTAAGGTGAAATGTTACCCATGTCTAGCGAAGATATATTTTCCCTTTTACGACAGAGGGCACAATAAGGAATATACTGTAATATACAATTCAAGGGGGAAAAAGTGTGGGTGGTTTGGCTGGTCTGCCAGAGGCGTTTTAAGCTCACCAACACTACCTTGACTTCATCTATCTGTTTCTATCACGCTCATCATCATGACAGCTGAGTGGTGGTGCTAAAAGGCAGCCTGCTCTGCCTCTAGCGTTCTAGCACAGACCTCACTATATCACTTTCCTCTTTCTGTCACTTTCTCCCAGAGTTAATCTATCCTCTGCGTATGACCTCAGTGCTCATTATTAAGACACAGACAGCATAGTCAGATGGCTGAGAGCCACCAAGCTGAACGTAACAATGCTTGCTCAAGCTATACAGCGAGCTCTTGCTTGCACATTTAAGAAAGGGTAAAAATAGGTCAGTGGCAATTCATTCCATGACATAAAGTGTATTTGCAGCCTGAAATAGGAAAGTGAAATGCATTTGAATTGTATCTTTCTAGGGCATAAAAATATATGTAATCTTCCACACTCTTCCCTTCTCTCTCCCCCTCTCAAAGTAGACCTTTCTAAACCACATCGTTTTAAAATGTAACGTAACTATTCCAAACGTAGTATGAGAATCCATGAAGACTGCTTTTCAGGTTGCATTAGCAGCTTGTGTGTAACAGGGAGGAAGTGCTTTAATTTGTGTGAGGATTGCAGCAGATGGGAAGGCCTGACTTTTCCCTCCCTGTCACTGTTGCTTACACATCTAAAATATGTATCTATGCAGGAGAGCTCAGCAGGCACCCAGTTCCATTCCCAGCCTTACTAGATAGGCTGGAAAAATTCCCAGCCTGAAGAGCCATTTCCAGTTTGGGTTGGCTACATTTAGCTCTTTGCAGAGCTACACTGACTCAGGATAAGGCAGTTTCTTAGGTTCTTATATATACTTAGCCTCAGATAGGGTGCAAGGGGAAAAACCGAAGTGACTGGGTGGTGAGAAATACAAGTCATGTGTTGTGTCTGAAACTAATAGAGCCAAGCTAATAGTGTAATGTACAATATTATAACAACTTACCATCTCTATTCCTATCACTATCATATCTGATCATATTATGTATTTGTGACTGTGATTTAGAATGGAATGGAGCGGAACAGAACAGAACAGTACAGAACAGAACAGAATAGAATGGAATTCTTTATTGCCCAAGTGTGATTGGACATACAAGGAATTTGTCTTTGGTGCATATGCTCTCAGTCTACAGTGTCAACAATCATGAGATACAACAATTTCCGGTCACAATTCAAAGTGTTGGTTATGACCTTTAAAGCCCTTCATGGCATTGGACCAGAATATCTCTGAGACCGCCTCCTGCCACACGAATCCCAGCGACCGATTAGGTCCCACAGAGTGGGCCTTCTCCGGGTCCTGTCAACTAAACAATGTCGGTTGGCGGGCCCCAGGGGAAGAGCCTTCTCTGTGGCGGCCCCGACTCTCTGGAACCAGCTCCCCCCAGAGATTAGAACTGCCCCTACCCTCCTTGCCTTTCGTAAACTCCTTAAAACCCACCTTTGTCGTCAGGCATGGGGGAACTGAAATATCTCCCCTGGGCCTATACAATTTATGTATGGTATGCTTGTATGTATGTCTGCTTAATAATGGGTTTTTTAAAATATCTTAAATTGTAAATTATTAGATTTGTTATAAACTGTTTTTATTGTATTGTGAGCCGCCCCGAGTCCACGGAGAGGGGCGGCATATAAATCTAATAAACATAAATATAAACTTAATAATTGTTGTAGGGAACAATAAGCCATCAGGACACAATCAATATTAATAGAAATCTTAAGCATACAAGCAACAAGTTACAGTCATACAGTCATAAGTGGGAAGAAATGGGTGACAGGAATGATGAGAAAACACTAGTAGTAATAGTAGTGCAGACTTACTAAATAGTTTGACAGTGTTGAGGGAATTTGTTTAACAGAGTTATAGCGTTCGGGGGGAAACTGTTCTTGTGTCTAGTTGTCTTGGTGTGCAGTGCTCTGATTATTCATTCATTCATTCATTCATTCATTCATTCATTCATTCATTCATTCATTATTTATTTATTTATTTATTTATTTATTTATTTATTTATTTATTTATTTATTTATTTATTTATTTATTTATTTAATTAATGATTGATTATTACTAGAGAACCATGGTGGCACAATAGAATGTAATATTGCTGGCTAATTCTGCCAACTGCTAGCAATTTGATTCTCACTGGCTCAAGGTTGACTCAGCCTTCCAGCCTTCCAAGGTCGGTAAAATGAAGACCCAGATTGTTGGGAGGCAATATGTTGCTCTGTAAACTGCTTAGAGAGGTCTGTAAAGTTCTATAAAGTGTTACATAAGTCTAAATGCTATTTTTATTGCTATTATGTGCCATCAACTTGTGAACTCTGAGTGACTTAACAGAATGGTTTTCTCAATGATAATCTTCCCCTAGCCTGGTCTTTCAAGTCTTCCATTCATCACCAATGTGACCAAGTCCATTCGCCATACTACCGATCCCCCTCTTTTTAATTTTATCTTCACCTTCACCAGCATTAGAAACTTCTCTGCAGAGCTATATCTTCAAAAAATATTTCCAAGTAGTATTAGTGCCTTGAGGGACAACTCTGAGTTGATTTGTTCAATGGTCCTTTCCCCCGCCCCTTCCCTTGGCTTTCCACAACATTGCAGAAGTCTTCTTCAACACTAATGTTCAGAACTATCAAATCTTTTCCTATCCTGCTTCTGCAAATCCAACTTTCACTCCCATAAAGTCTCACATGGAATATCATTGTCTACATGAGCCTGATCTTTATAGGTGACTTGTGGCTGTATCTAGAGTATATCTTTGTATTTTTATATATACCTGTATTTGTACCCATATCTATTCCAGATACCAGCATACTAAGCATAAAGTTGCCCAAGAGAAAAGGCCTTTTGCAACTTGTTGAATACATATTGACTTTGACATATTTAAAATCAAACTTATCCTATTTCAAAATGAATAAAAACTGAAGGATTTCTTTTTTGCAGCTTGTTATTGGTATGAACATCAGATGTAAAAGAACAGCTAAAGCTAGTGAGTCTAAAAGGGAACTAACCTTCAGAAAGAATTGAAAGAAAATACAATGAGCTACCATGCATATTTTGGGGTCACAAAGGTGCAGCATTCTATATCTGTATTTGAAAATAATCAGGGTCATGCTCAAATATTTCATAATTGATGCAGGTAAAAACAATTATTTTTTCCCTCTTCGTCATTTCTTAAAAACAATTCACACATTATATTTTCATTGAGGTTTATTCCAAATTAACAAATATAATACTTGTAATTCAATGCTTTTGAACATGTCGTTATGACAACATCTCTCCTGGATTGTGACAAAAGTATCTTTCTACATTCAGTTTTCAAATTAGTTGTCATATTCAGTTTATGCTTCCTAGGTTTTTGAGGTTAATCAAGTCAATTAAAAAATGTTGTTACTTGTATCTTTACAAGCTACAAAAATTAAATTCCTTCTTAAGCCTCAGATCTTCACAGTGCAGAATGGATGCTATAACACATTCTCTTAGCAACATTTTTAATTTCTTACCAGTGGAGTGAATCTGCTGAATGCCACAGAAGTCCTAGTGCACCTTTTGTTTCAGATATCTGTGCCTCTTGTTTGGCTTGCCTTACAACATATCTTTTATTGCCTCTAGTTTTCACAAAGGAACCCTCTGGCACACAAGAAGCAGGGCTGTTTCCATGCTGATAGCCTCCTCTATGATGCCAGACTATTCATCCAGTCATGCTCCCTGCTCACAAGTCTGATGCTTTTCTGCTTGCTTGTTCTCCATTTTCGATACAAACACACATGGCGGAGGATATTGCCAACAGCAATTTCTTATGTAAGCCTCTCTGCTATTTTATGTGTTGGTAGGTTGCAGGAAAAAAACATACTTTTGGGCAGATCCTGGAAGATTAGCCATTTGTAAGAAAGCAACATAGACATCTCCATCCCACCCCAGGCATTTAAAGAAACAATTGTGATCCCCTTATATAGAGCGCTGGTGAGATCACATTTGGAATACTGTGTTCAGTTCTGGAGACCTCACCTAAAAAAAAATATTTACATAATTGAATGGGTCCAAAGATGGGCTATAAGAATGGTGGAAGGTCTTAAGCATAAAACATATCAGGAAAAACTTAATGAACTCAATCTGTATAGTCTGGAGGACAGAAGGAAAAGGGGGGACATGATCGAAACATTTAAATATGTTAAAGGGTTAAATAAGTTTCAGGAGGGAAGTGTTTTTAATAGGAAAGTGAACACAAGAGCAAGGGGACACAATCTGAAGTTAGTTGGAGGAAAGATCAAAAGCAACGTGAGAAAATATTATTTCACTGAAAGAGTAGTAGATTCTTGGAACAAACTTCCAGCAGACGTGGTTGGTAAATCCACAGTAACTGAATTTAAACATGCCTGGGATAAACATATATACATTGTAAGATAAAATACAGGAAATAGTATAAGGGCAGACTAGATGGACCATGAGCAATGTTCCCTCTAATTTTTTCCCGGTGTGGGCGGAAAAGTATAGTGTCTGAGCGACAGTTCCTTTGGGACTGGGCGGCATAGAAGAATAACTAACTAACTAACTAACTAACTAACTAACTAACTAACTAACTAACTAAATAAATAAATAAATAAATAAATAAGAAAAAAATTACTTTTTTTATTAAAAGAAATTAATAATAAAACAAAACCAAAATCTATTTTATTACTATCTTCTCCTCTTTTTCCATCCCTGTCTCCTCCCCCCTTGTGTGTGTGTGTGTGTGTGTGTGTGTGTGTGTGTGTGTGTGAACTCTTGAACCATTTCCAATAACAGGTGAGCTATTGGAAATGGTTCAAGAGTTCACACACACACACACACATACACAGCTGGGTTTTTTTTTCTCTGTTATTATTTGGGTGCTTTTTACCACATGCTTTAAATCAAGAGTCATTTCTGTCTCTTTCTTTCTCCCCCTCTTGCTCTCTCTCTCTTTCTCTCTCTCCCTCTTTCTCTCACATACACCCCTTTCCAATTTAAGGGAACAGAGAAAGTTTATAAAGGTAATTGGGCAGCTGTGGGGGGAGGAGAAGAGAAGAGAAAAGACAAGGATGCAACAAAGACGGCGATGCAACTTTCCCAAACAAGTTTAAACACGATGGGCGAACGAGTCCAGGGCGCTGCCGAAAACGGGCAAAGATGGCAGGAGAAACTGCCCCGCCAAGGTTTCCTTGAAACGTAGGGAGGGCTAACGCGGGATTTCATTGCAGGCTGACTTGGGGATGGTCAAAATTGTGTGTGTGTGTGTGTGTGTGTGTGTGTGTGTGTGTGTGTGAATGGGAACTGTTGAATGGGAACTGAAGCAAAAAAAATAGCGTTTTTCCTTTCTTGCCTTCCAACCGTCCTTCCTGCATCTATAAACACTATCTTCAAAACCAAAAATTTTCAATCAATCAATCGTAAACTGGCACCCCTTTTCCATTCCATGTCTTCAGGCTGCCTTTTGCACTCCCCGCCTCTATCGTTCTCCCCCCCTTCCTGCTTTCTTCCTCCTCCTCTCTTCCTCTTCTTTCCCTCCCTCTATGTATCTTCTCTCCCTCTTTCTACTTTCTTCCACTTTCTTTAAAAGGAGCATTTCGCTCGCTTCTACGCCAAGGAAGAGGCTGGGGGGGAGGAGGGCGCGCCATGGCATCCTGTCTAGTCCAGCCATCTGACGGTCCCTTTCGGGTTCAGTAATCCACACACACACAACCCCCCCCCCACGACCGAGCGAGCCTAACTAAGGCGCCTCTCGGCCGATCGCCTCACCCTCTTCCCTTGGAATCCGAGACTTGCGTGTTGCCTTTTGTTTTCTCTCTCTCTATTGCTTTCTTTCTTTCTTTCTTTCTCACTCACTCTTTCTTTCTATCTCTCTTGCTTTCTTTCTCTTCTTTCTCTTCTCTCTCTTGCTATCTCTCTCTCCTCCCCCTTTCTCTCTCACTCTCTTTCTCACTTTCTCTCTATCTTGCTCTGACGCTCTCACTCTCGTTCTCCAGAGGCTGGCGAAAGTGATTTACAATGTCGGGCGAGCGGGCCCGCACGTGCTCTCCCCATGTCCCTGCCAACATTCAAAATAAGAAAACCCTTCGCTCTTACTTTTAATGTTCCGGGCGGGCGCGCAGGCAGGGAGATGGGGAGAGCGCGCGCCAGCCCGCGTGCCTGCCAGCCTCCGGAGAACATCTGCCCCACCTCTCTTGCAGCAGAGCGTGTGTGCACGCGAGCGGGTGGGTGGGCGGCAGCCGGCGTGCGCACCCGCCAGCCTCCGGAGAACGCCCGCTTCGCCTCTCTTGCAGCAGAGGAGAAAGAGAGGCGAAGCGGGCGGGCGGAAGAGTGGGCGGGGGGCAGCCGGCGGGCGCGCAGGCAGGGAGATGGGAAGTGCGCGACCGAGGAAAAGGGTGCGCGCGGGGGTATTTTAGAGTGCACGCGCGCGCGCTCACGTGCGCAGCTTACCGGGAACGGTGACCATGAGGTCTTTTTCTGCCATCAGTCTTCTATGTTTCTATGTTTCTAACTTTGTTAATGCTGCCACAAGTTTTGGGGATGAAGAGTAGCATATGGGAAAGGTGAAATATAGTATTGGAATATGACAATTATTGACTCCTTAATTGTTTTTTCTTCTTTATGTGCCCCCTTTGCTATCAAAAGCAAACAAACAAGCAAAGAGACAAGGGATGGATTAAGGCTAAGTGCTTTCTGATGAGTGTGTCTCTTACTTGCTGCATGCATTATAATCAGTACCTGTCTTTTGAAAAATAAGAATGCAAACCATGCTTTGTTCTCAGAACATTTCAGAATATTTCAGATGCCACTTCTCTCTTAAATTGACACTTTTAGTTTGCCTGCAAAAGTGGATTTTTGTTTTTAATTTTGTAATATAAAAAATAGCAGGGTGTTGTTGATTATTTAAAATGTGAGGTCCCCTTAGCAAATAGTTTGAAATCAAGGTGCTTCTATCAACTGCAGATTTTTAAAGGAGACTTATTTAATCACCTTTCCTGACATGACAGGTTTCTCTGTAGCTCTGTGATTCTAGAATCCTTTATTTGCACTGTGGGAGCTGACTAAGTCTGAACCCCAAGTCTCTTTCCTTTGCCTTTCTTCCAGGATTATTTAGATAGAGGGTAAGATTATAGAATATTTAACATATATGTTGAAAATTCATCCAAAGACTTAAACAAAAGACTTAAATTTGATTTACTAAATTATTGATCAGAATCCTCCTTAACTGCAGAGGGAGGGGTGAAATCTAATGGAGAACCAGTAACAGAAATTTTGAGTAGTTCGCAGAACCAGCAAATACCACCACTGACTGGTCCCAGAGTGGGTAGGAAAGGAGATTTCACAGTATCCTTCCCCTGCCACGGCCACCAAGTCACACCATGCACACCAAGCCACACTCATGGAACAGGCTGTAAAAAAAAATTGGATTTCACTACTGTGCAGAAGTATCTAATGTGTGCCCAGGAGGCACTCAACATGCCAAGGTCTACATGGATATCAATGAATTGGGCTATTGTACCACAATAAAATGAACAGTAAACTGAAATATCTCATACAAGAATTTGTGTGGCCTGTAAACAAAGAAGGAAAGTGAAAAATCATCTTCTACTTGCCAGAGCATAGAGTTTTATAAAGGAAGAGCTTGTCTGCATTTCCTGTACATTCCTTCAATGACTCTATGATTGTTGTATCCTTGTAAATAGTTTGTTCCTTGTGAAACGCTGTCTGAGCGGGAAACAGGAAGTCGTGCCTGATTGGCTCAGGCGCGGGCTGCTCTCTTTTGGCGGGAGCCGCAAATGTATAAAAGAAGCGGTTTCTCCCCAGGTAGGGCAGACGTGTTCCGCTGATTGTCACTTCCCCTTTTAAGAGCTGAATAAAGGAACCGTCTTTACTTAGCCTGTCTCCGGACACTTCACTGGCGACGACGGACGGAAGAACCACGCGTGCAAAATGAACAACCTTCAAATCGGCCGGGCTCCTGAGTTCTTCGATCCGGAGAAATCCTCCTGGGATGCCTACATAGCCAAGTTCGAGATCTTCCTCGAAGCCGCGGGAATAAGGGACGCCGACGCCGAACGAAAGCGGGCAATCTTCCTGAACTACTGCGGCCAAGAGATATTCGATCTCGCCCAGACTCTCACCGATCCGCTCCCAGCCAAATCCGTCGCTTGGGACGTCCTGCAAACCAAGCTCGCGAGCCATTTCAAGCCTACGAAACTAGCCGTCAAGAATGGCCCAGCTCAAATCCGAATCCATTAATCAGTTCGCTACGCGTCTTCGAACGGTGCTTTCAAAATGCAAGTTTGATAGCCCGGAAGCTCGCCTCACTGATGCCTTAATTTTCGGCATGAGAAATGCCATGGTCCGGAACAAACTCCTCACCGAAGACGAGCCATCTCTCCAAGCAGTAATCAAGCTGGCACAAACCGCAGAGGTCGCCGACGCTGCTGCCAAAGAGCTGAAGGAGCACGACAAGCGAGAAGTCATCGCCAAGATCGACTCCACGTTTTCCTGCGCTGAGGCCTCAGATGACCTCAGCCCACCAGCCCTCAACGAGGACAGCTGTTTCCTGCTGCAACAGGACCAACCGAGACAACCGAGATACCCTCGCCCCATCGCCCCCTGCGCCGGCTGCCAAGGAAACCATCCGCGCCAACACTGCCCCTTCCGAGACGCCATTTGCCGCCGCTGCAACCGACGCGGCCATATCGCCGAAGCCTGCAGAGCACCTTTGCCTGAGGAATCTTTCTCCACTCCTCGTCCTCCTCGCTTCCAGAATCAAACACCTCAACCGCGCGAAAACCGGTTTCCCCGGTTTTCCGGCCGCAAGAACTACTCAACCGCTAACCGCGACTACTCAAGAGGTAACAATCAATTTTCCGTGAATAGCACGGCAACAAAAAATGGGGGCAAGATTGTAATTTCACTGCTTCTAAACAACAAGCCATGCTCTATGGAACTTGATACGGGGTCTAAATACACCATTATGCCGTGGGAAAATCTTATAATGTACATGCCTAGCCTCTCAAAGTCTGACCTTTTACAAACCTCATTGGTAATTAGAGATTTTCAAGGGGGAATAATACCTGTTCTAGGCCAAGTGAATGTACCTATTATGTTTAAGACTGTTAAATGTACCCTTCCTATGATTGTTGTTACAGGGGCTAGACACTCTCTCCTGGGTTTGGCTTGGATGGAAACATTGGGAATTGAAATTTCTGGTATCTGTACTGTTAACTCTGATAGCATGCCTAACTTCTTACAGGAATTCCCAGAAGTGTTTAGCCCCACCTTGGGATCGTATAAAGGGCCCCCTATCTCCTTTTCTATTGACCCCAAGGTCCCTCCTGTCCGGCTCAAACCTCGCAGGGTACCCCTCCCGCTCCTTCCCAAGCTTGACCTACAGCTAGATAAGCTCATAAGCCAGGGCATTTTAGTTCCTGTAGAGCAGGGGCCATGGGAAACACCCATAGTTATGCCTCTTAAACCGGATGGCTCTTTGAGGGTTTGCGCTGACTATAAGTCTACGCTCAACAAAGCCCTCCAACATCACCCTTACCCCATTCCAGTGGTACAACAGCTCCTTCACTCCCTGGGGGAAGGGAAAGTGTTCGCAAAAATCGATTTAGCCCAAGCTTACCAGCAGCTCCCTGTCGATGAACCAACAGCACTCGCACAGACAATTGTCACCCACAGGGGTGCATTTAAATGTACCAGATTACAATTTGGAGTAAGCATAGCTCCCGGGATTTTTCAAAGCATAATGGAACGTTTGTTGTCAGGAATTAAAGGGACCATTCCCTATTTTGATGACATTTTAATTTCAGGAGAAAACCAATCTCAACTCAACAGAAGAATAAGAGAAGTATTACATAGACTACAAGATAAAGGGTTAAGAATCAAACCTGACAAATGTGTGTGGGGAACCAACAGTGTAGAATTCTTAGGATATAGAATCGATGGGGAAGGCATACACCCCACTACTGAAAAATTAAAAGCCATCAGGGAAGCCCCAGAGCCACAGAATAGAACAGAATTGCAGGCATTCTTAGGCCTTCTAAACTTTTACTCTGTCTTTTTAAAACAGAAGGCAACAGCAGCAGAGCCTCTACACCGGCTACTTCAGAAAGGAACCCTTTGGACATGGGGGAGAACTGAGCACGAAGCCTTCTTACAAATAAAGCAGTTGTTAACTTCCGCAAGTGTAGTAGTCCAGTATAGCACTTTACTACCCGTCAGGCTTACGTGCGATGCGTCCCCATATGGCGTGGGAGGGGTCTTGGCACATGTGTTGCCAAATAATACAGAGGCCCCAATTGCTTTCTTTTCAAGAACAATGACCAATATGGAGAGAAATTACAGCCAACTAGATAAGGAGGCTCTAGCATTAGTGGCCGGGGTGAAGAAGTTTCATAATTATCTTTTTGGCAAGAGTTTTGAATTGATTACCGACCACAAGCCTTTACTAGGCCTTTTAGCCCCCAACAATCCAACTCCCCCATTTATGTCTCCAAGATTAATCAGGTGGGCCTTGTTCCTCTCAGGATACCAGTACGAGCTCATTCACAAAGGGGGTAAAACCATCAACCATGCAGATGGTCTCAGTAGGTGCCCAATGGCAGAGTTAGTAAAGGACCCTGCCCCATCTGCTGATGTTTTAATGATAGAGCTCGAAGATAACCCACTAACAACAGCGAGGGAGGTGGCTGCACACACGCAGCAAGATCCAATTTTGAAAAAGGTGGTAAACTGTGTACTTAAGGGGTGGCAGAATGGCTCCGTAGAATCTGATGTAAGTGATTTTAAAACCAAAAGATTGGAATTGTCATATGTTAAAGGTTGCCTGTTGTGGGGTGATCGGGTAATCATTCCGGGGAGTCTAAAGACCAAAGTACTCACAATGTTACATGTGGGCCATCCTGGTATTGTCAGGATGAAGGGCCTAGCTAGGGGGCACTTATGGTGGCCAGGTCTGGATACTGATATTGAAAAGTGGGTAGCCAAGTGTGATCCATGCCAAGAGTCTCGGCCTAACCCCCCCAAAACAACTCCAGCAAAGTGGGAACAACCTGCAGGGCCTTGGTCTAGGGTCCATATTGATTTTGCAGGGCCAGTGGGGTCACAATATTTCTTAATAGTGGTAGATGCATTTTCCAAGTGGGTGGAAATCATTGCAATGAATAATATAACCACGAGTGCCACAATTAAGGTTCTGCGCCATTTGTTTGCCACCCATGGCTGTCCTGACATCTTAGTGTCAGACAATGGACCCCAATTGACAGCCAGGCAATTTGAATTATTTTTAGATAACTTGGGGGTCAGACATGCTCTCATCTCGCCTTACTCGCCCTGGGCTAATGGTTTGGCAGAACGATACGTTCGGGTGGCAAAAGAGGCATTACGCAGGTCAGGCCCTGGAGATGTACAACAGCATCTGGACCAATTCTTGTTAACACAACATATTACACCAAATTCCCACACACACATAAGCCCTGCTGAAATACTAATGGGGAGGAAACTTAGATCCCCACTGGATAGGTTACACCCAAGGTTTTGTACTCATAATCCTATGTATGTGAACCCTGAAAGACAATTGTATTTGGGTCAAAGTGTTTTTGCAAAGAATTTTGATGGGGGTTTGAATTGGATGAAGGGAATAATTGTACAACAAACTGCTCCTAAAACATACATTGTAAAATTGGATGATGGTCGAATGTGGAAGCGGCACATTGACCATGTACGAAAGCGCATTGAAACCTCCCCTGAACAAACCGCTAAAACAGACTCTCCCACTCTAATAGACTGTGACGCGCAACCCGCATTAATGGACATTCAAATGGACTTATCCAGTCAGGAAGGGTCCTCCAGTGACGCCGAGCCATCTTCATCCTCAGAGGTCGGTTTTGTGCCTGCCCAATTGACTCAGCGGGCCGGAGCCCAAACTAGGCCCCAGCCGCACTGGGGAAGTACAGGCGAACCGACCTCCACCGTTGGAAGCGAGGACTCAAATGAACTGCGCAGGTCGGAGCGAGCCCTGCGAAGACCGAGCAGATTGGAGGACTTCGTCACGTGGCTTTCTTGAGTGATGTATTCTGACTAAGGAGGGAGGGGTGTTGTATCCTTGTAAATAGTTTGTTCCTTGTGAAACGCTGTCTGAGCGGGAAACAGGAAGTCGCGCCTGATTGGCTCAGGTGCGGGCTGCTCTCTTTTGGCGGGAGCCGCAAATGTATAAAAGAAGCGGTTTCTCCCTAGGTAGGGCAGACGTGTTCCGCTGATTGTCACTTCCCCTTTTAAGAGCCTGTCTCCGGACACTTCAATGATGATTTGACCCAAAAGAGATCTAGCATGTATGCATTGGCAGCCCTCATAAAATAGCTTAAGCCACAGAGGAATTCCCAGAGTGTAATTGATCTGCGAAAGTAAATTGAATATGAGAATGAGACTTCTGTATCTCTGACACAGTTCTCTCTCTCTCTTTCTCTTTCTCTCTCTCTCTCCCCTCCCTCCCTCTCCTCCCTCTCTCTAGGATTGTTAGGGGTCATCCACTGAAGTTGGTTGGAAGGACATTTAAACCAGACAAAACAAAATTTCTTCATATAACAATTGTGCTTTATAATTGATTATCATAAGTTATGGTAATGAATTTGTTTGTTTGTTTGTTTGTTTGTTTGTTTGTTTGTTTGTTTGTTTGTTTATTTATTTATTTATTTATTTATTTATTTATTTATTCATTCATTCATTCATTCATTCATTCATTCATTCATTCATTCATTCATTTATTTATTTATTTATTTATTTATTTATTTATTTATTTATTTATTTATTTATTTATTTATTTATTTATTTATTTATTTATTTATTTATTTATTTATTTATTTATTTATTTATTTATTTATTTATTTAGATTTGTATGCAGCCCCTCTCCGAAGACTCCAAATACTAACTTGGATGTTTTTAAATTGAATAAATATGTGAAGGAAGTACCAATCTCCAAGTACCGATCTCTGGAAACTGGTGGGAGATGGATATTTCTACATATTCTGCTTCCAAGAATTTCCCCTCTGGGCATCTGGATGGCTGTGTGCAAACCAAACTTCTGAGCAAAGATGTACCTTGGCCTAATACAGCACAGTTGGTATTATATTCTTCTAGTATCTGAACCAGTAATATTTTTACAATAGTCCCAATCTTATGTGACGTGGTGACTCAGTGGCTAAGACACTGAGTTTGTCAATCATAAAGGTTGGCAGTTCAGTGGTCTGAAGCAGTGAACGGCTACCAAAATTTTTAATACCACACTGTGGGTGTGGCTTATGCAGAACGCCCTGCATTTCCTTTCAACATCTTTCAGTGCAAATTGGGTGCTCTGGGTTGGAGCTCAATTTTTGCTACTCCACTGCATTCCGGGCAGCATCCCACCTCTGGTTTGAAGCCTTTGTGCCATGTAACAGGTAAGTTGTTGTTACTTGTCCCAGCTTCTGCCAACATAACAGTTCGAAAGGATGTAAAAATGCAAGTAGAAAAATAGGAACCATGTTTGGTGGGAAGATAACAGCACTTTCAGTGTTTAGTGATGCTTGCCACATGACCACAGAGATGTCATTGGACAGTGCTGGCTCTTCAGTTTTGAAATGGAGATAAGCACCGCCTCCTAGAGTTGGGAACGAGTAGCACATGTGTACGAGGGGAACCCTTTACCTTTACTTTTTATTCATGCTATAGAAGGAAAGAACAAAAGATCTCATGATCACTGTACCACTGAGAACTTAAGTTTAGTGTGACATTAGTTCAGGATATCTCATTGGTAGGTAGCTGCTTTCACGTAGTCTATTTAATGAGATTGTAACAAATGAAGCATGCACATCGTAAACAGGATTGGCAGAGTATGCAACGTTAGGCGTAGAATCAGTAATTATACTCCAAGGATTAAATTAGACTGATTTTGCCTGTTAATATTTTATCAAATTGAGTTAGCCAATGTTCTGTTCGGCTTTGAATGAAAGACCAAATGTATGTTTCCATTTTGATGCTCCCCACTTGTGCTGAACTGTTAATTCAAACCTAGTATAATTCAAACCCAGATTCAAATCATGCTAGGAATGATTCAAATAGTCCAAACAGCAGCCCTGTGTTAAGACTAAGGCTGGGTTTCATAGTTCATCCAGCAAGATTTTCAGTTTTCGGAGAGGGGCGGCATACAAATCCAAATAAGAAATAATAATAAAATAAATAATATTTCAACTCCTTTGACACACTCCTAACTAGTCAAAAATGATTTGATAAAAAGAACACATTTCCTGTGCTTTAATTCAGGTCATCTGCAATCCATTAATATTATTGCTGCATGACATGTGCTGGTTACATTTCATAGGAATTTAGTTGATTTATGGATTGGAATAGGAAAGCAGTTGAACAACTATGTACTGTATTGTAGGAAGGTAGCACCCACCTCTCTCCTAGAAAAATAAAATATTTTAGGAAATACTTTAAAAGGAAGAATATTTTATAGATTATTCCTAGAAAAATGGAGAAACATGCTTTTAGGCAGGAAACAGACCTTGAGACCTTCACCTTTAGGACATAATAGGATTAGCCCTCTACCACATTGCACCTGGAAAATTAACAGCACTCAAACACAATTGGGAGACAGCCTAAAATACTATCTAAGACCCCAGCCCTGCAGGGGGGTGTCTGACCACCAATTGGAGTGCATTACATACACAGGAGCAGGAAACTAAGAAGTGGGCCCAATAGAAGTTATAAAACCAAGGGACTTAGCCTCTTTTCCTCCCTTTTCTCTTCACCCAACATCTGGAAGCATGTGATCCACCTTCCCTGTTCAGGAGCTCATGCCATCTGCTCCTGTCCTCCATTAAATCTTCTTTCCAAGCAAATTTTTATTTATTTGTTTGTTTGTTTGTTTTGTCCAATACACAATAGTACACAATGAGGGTTATAGAGGATATAATCAGGTAGAATGTCTTAAAGGGGGAATAGAGGAGAAAATAAAGGAGTAAAATATAACTATAAGAGAATAGCAGAAAAAGATATAGGGATAGAAGAGAAGATATGTGAGATATAGGAGAGACAATAGGACAGGGGACGGTAGGCATTCTGGTGCACTTATGTATGCCCCTTATTGACCTCTTAGGAACTTGTTGAGGTCAACCGTGGATAAAGGGTAAAGTGTTGGGGGTTAGGGGATGATACTACAGAGTCAGGTAGTGAATTCCATGCTTCGACAACTTGATTACTAAAGTATATTTTATAGTCAAGTTTGGAGCGGTTAATATGAAGCTTGTATCTGTTGTGGGCTCTTGTGTTGTTGTGGTTGAAGCTGAAGTAGTCTTTGATAGGCAGGACGTTGCAGCATATGATCTTGTGGGCAATACTTAGATCATGTTTGAGGCGTCTTAGTTCTAAGCTTTCTAGATCCAGGATTGTAAGTCTAGTTTCGTAGGGTGTTCTGTTATGGGTAGAGGAGTGAAGAGCTCTTCTGGTGAAGTATTTCTGGACATTTTCGAGGGTATTAATGTCAGAAGTGCGGTATGGGTTCCAAACAGATGAGCTATATTCTAGGATGGGTCTGAATCCAGCGTCTTTTTCCTCACTTGGAATTGAACACAGAAGGATATTCCTTACAACAGTATAACATACACCTATGATTGGGAAAGACACTTTTTAATTTTCTCTGCCCCCCCCCCCAAAAAAATATCCATTATATAACTGACACGTGTCAGGATTGTGGTTACAGGGACAAAGGGGTAAAGTGTTTTCCTGGCTGTAACACTGGCCTCCTCTGCTGCTCCCTCCCGTTCCCTCTCTCTGTGCTGTGACAGCAACTTTAGGGAGCTAGCAACACATTGCCTTTTGATCTTATTTCAGCTGTGGTGATTAAAAAGACACACACCACTTGCTGTGCCACAACAGGAGGAGCTCAGGGTTCACCTTCCCTGAATTAGTGTCCGCTGAGCACCGCAAATATTTGAAATGCCAATCCATTTGATAATGTCAGGGAGGTCTGCAAATACCACAAATTGGCTCCAGAGAAACACTCAGGACATGCCGTGGCATATATAATATCTCTTTTCTTCTAGACAAAACACAGACACACAGACACACACACAATTCTGCAGATGCACATTCCCCAGCAGAGGTGCCTAAGGTCAATAGATTTAATAACTCAAAGTGGGGACATGGTTTTGCAATTCACCCTCTTAATATTTCAATGTGGGGTGGGGGATGCTCCAAACTAAATCCTTTACTGTTCTGAGGAATTAAACATATTAGGATGAATGCTTGGGGAGTTCCGACCGTAAAGATCTATCCATTAGGAATTCTGCAGAGGCTTGCTCTTTTGGTTCCCTTTTAAAGGTCTACTTTGATATCTTTGCTATGTTTTCACAAACGTGAATCAAACATTGTCCCTCCCTGGCAGCAAGGAAGTTGTGTATTTCGGCTGAGGAAGTCGTATCAGAATAGAAGTATTTCCCTATGTCATCCTGAAAATAGTTGAGGGAGTGTAGTGGCTGCAGGTTACTCGTGCAATATCAAAGGCACAGAAAATAATTTTAATTTTAGATCTCCTCTATGTAGCTCCCTTGTTTTGCTATAGAAGCTGGAAACATTGCTCTTCCTGCTGTATATTAAAATTCAAGTGCTGTTTGAATTCCCTTAACAGGAAGTAAGAAAGAGAAACAGCTTTATAACCAGAAGTGAATACAGATAGAAAAGTATGGTTAATACAATGGGAATCTGTACAATATTTCTAAATGAGGTCCTGAGAGGAATATAGAGGTTATGGAAAAGTGTCCAAAGCCGCCTGTTTAACTTTCAGTTCAAACATAGTTCCTGTGAATCTGGAACTCCATTATTGTTTCTGAAAATGTCTTTGATTAGACCCTATCTATTTCACATGACTAAGCTTAAGTGAGATTACAAGTAAAAAGTGCTGGGGAGCCTTCAAAATGCTTGGTGCTTTTTTCTTGGTGCATCTTTCACTTATCTTGTCCTGTAGGTCTTCCCCCCAAAAAAGAAAAAAAAAGTACTCAGAAAAACAAGAACAACAGACCCAAAGCTACCAAGCTGGCTTGCTTTACCATCTACCAACATAGACGTTTATAGTTTTATCTTCGGAAGGGCCAGAGGGGACATGGTAGCAGTATACAGATATTTGAGGGGTTGTCACATATAGGAGGGGGGTCACACTGTTTTCCAGGGCACCATAGGGCCAGACCAGAAGCAACGAATGGAAGCTGACCAAGGAGAGATTCAACCTGGAAATAAGAAAGAACTTTCCGATGGTGTGAGTGATCAACCGGTAGAACGATTTGCTATTGGAGGTCGTGAATGCCTCAACACTAAACATATTCAAAAAAAGTTTGGACTGCCATCTGACTGGGGTGGTGTAGGGTCTCCTGCTTGAGCAGGGAGTTGGACTAGATGTCCTGCAAAGTCCCTTTCAACTCTAATAATAATAATAAAAAAAGGTAGAGAAGATTGCATCTCCATACAAAAATAATTCGCAAAGATTTTGACTTTCCCCAATTCCCCCTCCCTCCAAAAATTGTTACTTGTGAAGAAAATGGTTAGTAATAGGTCTTAGTGATAAATTTCGTTGTGGATAATTGTCTTTATTTATGACAACTAGCACTGCACGTTTTTACCCCAAATAATTTTTTTTTCTCGCTACAAATTTGTATGCTGATTTAATTAGCTTTTTAAAATGGCTAATTAAAGATGTAGAGTGGTACCTCGAGATACGAGTTTAATTCGTTCCGGACCTGGGCTCTTAAGTCGAGCAGCTCTTATCTCGAACGACTTTTCCCCATAGGAATTAATGTAAATAATTTTAATTGGTTCCAGCCCTCAAAAAACTCACAAAGTTAGTCTAAATTATGCAGAAAGACATGTTTTTAATGAAGAAATGTACATGTACATATAAATGAATAATGAAGTTTCTTTCACTTAACTTGTAAACTTTCTTAAACTTTTAAATTTACATATGTTCAACTTCTCTGCCACCCAATCCTGTAGGACAGAGGTCCCCAACTCTTTTTGCACCAGGGACCGGCTTTAAGCGATCAAGAGAGGAATGGGTGAATGAATGGACGGAGGGTGGGAAGGAAGGAAGGAAAGAGGGAAGGGACAGGAACAGAGGAAGGAAGCAAGGAAACTTATGAAAGGGGAGAGTAAGAGAGGAATGAGTGAAGGGAGGGAGGGAGGGAAGATGGTGGGAAGGAGAAAGAAAAGAAGAAATAGAGGAAGGGAAGGTAAAAGAGAGAAAGAAAAAGAGCAAGAAAGAAAGAAAGAAAGAAAGAAAGAAAGAAAGAAAGAAAGAAAGGGGGAAGGGACAGGAACAGAGGAAGGAAGCAAGGAAACTTATGAAAGGGGAGAGTAAGAGAGGAATGAGTGAAGGGAGGGAGGGAGGGAAGAAGGTGGGAAGGAGAAAGAAAAGAAGAAATAGAGGAAGGGAAGGTAAAAGAGAGAAAGAAAAAGAGCAAGAAAGAAAGCTGCAAGCACCCCCCCGAGCCCCCCAGGCCGGCTGCAACCTTTTAAAACATGCGCGCCGCTTCGCAGCTGTCTCCTGAAGCCGAACGCGGAAGTTAGCGTTTGGCTTCAGGAGACAGATCCTTGGCGCTTGTATCTCGAATTTGGGCTTGTAAGTAGAACAAAAATATCTCTCCCCTCCCAGCTCTTATCTCGAGTTGCTCTTAAGTAGAGCAGCTCTTATGTCGGGGTTCCACTGTATTGGAATTATGTTTCACTCCATAACCCATTTATTAATTACTTGACAATCTTAGTTATCTTTGGCATTGGACACAGTAGATCAGGGATGTCAAACTGGATTTGTTCAAGGGTTGGATCAGCATTTTATACTCCACAAGGCGGCAAGGAGGGACATGGAAATGAAGAATCCTGCAGTACCCTGCCAGCCAAAATGGGGTGTAAGGGGTTTGTGTGCAGCCTCCTGCATCTCATTTTTGCCCTCATGCAGCATTATGCTGGCCAAAACCTCCTGTCCTCCAGTTGCACTCTGCCAGCCAAAAATGAGGCATTTGGAGGCTTCCCAAGGCCCTGGCGGAACCTGTTTTTGGCCAATAGAGTGCTGCAGGAGGCCATGGAGGGTGCAAATGAAGCTCAGGTGGCTACATGCAACCCATTTTAACTGTCAGAGACACTGCACGCTGGTTCTTTTATATTTCCAGGCTGACCCCATGGTCTGGAATTAAGCATCACATGGGCTGTGAATTTGACACCCTGCAGTAGATGAATCTTACTAGTTCCCACACCAAAGAATTATGAGCAAACTTTCTATTGGTGTCATGGAAATACCAATCAGTATTATTTCATATTGAAAGGTTTGTCTATATGTTTAAGAATTGGAAATAGTGACTTTGTCTATGCACAATATAATGCAATTCAGTGTTTGTTTTTTAAATTTTTCTTCATATTGAAATATTTAAAAAAATGCAAGCTTAGCTCTGCCTGTAAGTAATATTATGATAGAATGAGCATTTTTGTAGTATAACATCTTAGTAGTTTTATGGCTTAATAAAAAATATTTTCACAAAGTTGAAGTTACCTTCCTACAGTATCTTTGGGCCACAAATGAAAATATATGATCGTCATAAAGGATCCTAGCTCTGAGAATATATGTATGAGAACAAAATAGGCTTCCTATAAATAATAATCATTCCATGGGGAAACTTTTTTGCAGCTTTGGGAAGATAATGGCTCTGCTATTAAGATTCTATCCTCACTCCTTAAGGCCCTTTGATAGAAAAAGAAAGAAAGAAAAAGTAATCTGCATAAACCTTATTTTCTTATTGTTGCTATTTTATCCCAATTTTGTCCCTAGCTCAGTAGGTGGTGGCACAATCTTCTCTAAGCTTGGAAGCTAATCAGAGTTAATTCTGGTTAGTACTCAGATGAGAAACCACTGGGAAATACACAGCTGATAAGTTAATTTACAAATTCAAAAGTGTCCTAGAAGTAGGAAACCACTAATTAAGTCTGCACGTCTTCAAGTTGCAAGGTTGACAATTACCACTCCTATAAAAGGCTGCTGTTGCTGGATTGAAATGCTTAGATGGGCTAACTTTTCCTATTTGGTTTTCAACTGTGTTGTTCTGGCTTTATTTTAGGGATCATCTACCAGCTCAACAGTGTAGCTAATCCTCACTAATATGTAACCCTTGCTGACAATGCTTAAACTAAACCAAGGGTCTTCAACCAACTTCAACTTCCAGACAGACCTCTTAGTTCAGGAGACCCTTGAACTAAACAACTCTAGTGGGCAGGGACAGCCCAACTAGCACCCCAAAAATAACCTCTTTATGAATGTTGTGCCATGGTGGGTGCAATATTTGCCTTGAAATATTGCATCCAGTTTGGGTTGCCATGATATAAAAAAGATGTTGAGACTCTAGAAATAGTGCAGAGAAGCACAACAAAGATGATTAAGGGCCTGGAGGATAAAACATATGAAGAATGGTTGCAGGAACTGGGCATATGTAGTTTAATAAAAAGAAGGACTAGGGGAGATATGATATCAGTGTTCCAGTATCTCAGTGGATGTCACAAACAAGGAGTCAAGCCATTTTCCAAAGCACCTGAGAAGCAATATATAGAAACAAGAGAGCTAACCAAATAAAAAGAAATTTCTTTCCATGTGCATATGTTTATTATGTTTTATCAATAGGTATAAAACATAAAACAGACAAAAAATACACCCAATAACAACAAAAGGAAAAAAAATGTGTACATAAAAGAGAGAAAAATGATGCAAACATCCAACATTAAACATAAAAAAATCCACCTTTTCTGGATGCTGAAATACTTTGGGTGTGCTTCATTACTGGGAGTTTTTAAAAACAGATCAGATAACTATTTCTCTGGAATGGTATAAGGTTTCCTGCTTGAGCAGGGGGTTGAACTAGAAGACCTTCAATGCCCCTTTCAACTCTGTTATTCTGGTGCACCTTCCCTGCCACTATTCCTGCTTACCACAGCTGACTGAGGGGGATCTCTCCCAAGAAATATATATCTGCATTAATTAATATATTTTTAATTCGCTGTAATTGTCTTGATGTCTTCCCTTATATATTTCTCCTTTGGCTACAATTGGCCATACTTACATCGCAATCATTACATATACCCAGATATCTATGAGTAACATTGCTTAAAGCGTGGTCTGACTCTTACTACTTTTGAATTTACAGTCGTCTTCCAATTTTTGGGAAAACAATGTAGTCTACATGCACACATATTAAAACAGTTGTAAATCACCCCATAAGAAAATCATGTCAATATTTTAATACTTCTCCCATCCTACAACCTTACTATTTTTCAACATTTCATAAAATTTATGGGTTCTTTTTCATTGCTCCCCACCCCCCTTGGATTCTAACAGTTATAGCAATTGTTTTAGTTTCATTCTTCAACTAACACTAATATTCCCTATTGTTATTAATACTTATATTGCTGCTTTTACCCCTATTCACCATACTTTTATGACATATATAATGGTTCCATAAACTGAAGTAAAAACAAAACCAGAATAACCCCAGCCACTGCTGTACCCTTTATCAACATGAGAAATAACTCTGGCATTCATGGAGACAATTCAAGATTTTTTAAGTCCTACCTAATTCTCTTATTTATACTTAAACTCCTAATAAGAATATTGTTGCAGCTCATGTTATGCCTCACTTGTGCCATTATTGGAAATTCTGGGTTCATGTTTAAAACATGACTATTCAACTACTTTAAAATTAAGGTGAACTCATTTGGTCTACAAAAATCTGGATGGTCGCTAGTTGGCAAGGCATTTTCTCTTGCAGCCCAGATATGGTAATAGCTATATTTAAAATGCTTTGTGGTGGCCTCAAAGCTTACTGGATTACCCAGATGACTTAAAATAATGTACTTTAGGCTGTATTCCAAAGTACTATATATACACTTGTAAGATTTACTTCTGTGGAGACATGCAGATTGTATCCAATTTTATTTGTTATTTAAGACAGAGCTTATTGTCTCTTACCACAATCTTCTTGGCTTCATTTTCTACATCTTAATGGAAAGCCATTAAATTACTGTCTGTTAGATGTAGATCATGATATTTATTAGAAAGGCAAAAGCACATTTTGTATTATGTGTCAGTCCTGTTTGAATCCAACAGTCCAAACTGTTTGAATCAGGGGTGGGGTGTTTCTAACTTACCTCACCACTGGTTTGCTTCCTCCCACATCGTGTGGCTGTGTGTGCATTGTGCAGCATGCGAGTGCATATATAATACTGAATAGTGAGCAAAAAGCAAAAAAAAAAGCTGAAAGCAAAATGGCTGTGCATGCGCAGTGCTTAAAATTCTACGTGCATGTGCAGAAGCAAACACCAGCAAATATTTTCCCCAAAAAAATATTTTAAAAAAGATGGCAGTGTCCATGGACCAGCACGCTGACCAACTCTGTGATGTCACCAGTGGTTTACTACTGGTTCTATAGAACCAGTGTGGAGGAACCCATCTCTGGTTTGAATGCTGATTTGAAAAACCAAGTTAACAAACTGGGCAACAGAATTGTAAACCCATATGAAAACACAGAGATTGTTTCTGAATTCATTTTCCCAAATCTATCAAAAGTCAGTCTGATTCCAGGCTGTTGGACATCAGTCCTGAGAAACTGGAGACTACTTCCTACCTTAGAAATTGAAGGGAAGGCTTTGAACCAATCATTTTCTGAGCAGAGCTGCCTGTACTAATAGAGACAGTTTTCACATTCAATGGTCACAGCAAAATGCAATACAGTGACAACAGCAACCCATGTAAAGTCATCTGTTGAATCTTGCCAGAATTCTCAACATGATGGAGATTTGTGATCCTATGTAATTCCAATCATATATTCTTCTCCTGCTCAATTGGATGCAGAAATCTGTCAGAGCCAAATCAGTAATTAGAAGGGCTACAATCAGGCTAGTAAGAGATTTAGTGGCATAGCTAAGAGATCATCTCTATGATCAACCAAACTGGAAATGTGCAATCAGAATGGCAATAAGTTAAAATATTTTTTTTTAATGGAACCCCACTGAAGAATATATTTCTAAGTCTTCTTCAGATAGGGAAACCTCCTTATCCCACTTTATAACACTTTTTTTTTTAATTTTTAACATGATCAGATCTTTGATAAAAAAAAGAGCAAAAACTAATTTCTAATTCATGGAGAAGCATAATGAGATAATAAATGTGTTAATGAATGAAACTGATTTCCCAAAAATCTAATTATGATGTGTGAATTAATATTTAATTATGTATTATTGTTTCTTAATTATTTAAGCAGTCTTTAGGAAATCATATGGTTTAAAAAGTATTTACACCTTTCTGCTCCTACTCAATTTCTCTTATTTATTTTAATCAATGTGTTTTTCTCTATATGTCTACTTCTTTAATATAACTTCACTCATTTTGTTTCCATACAGTCTAATGGCTGCTTGTCGCAGTCACAGTCAAATGCTTTCCTGCAGGCTTGAGATGACAAAAAAAACTAGTCATCCTACTGAGCTGTCAAACACAATTCTCTCTTGGTAACAAAGCCAGGAATGGTGCTGCCCTAAGCAGGGTCTACAAGGAGGGAGTGTCCTCCTCCCCCTCTAAAAAAAATCAAGACAGCAATCAAGATCATATAATTGAAGCCTGGTCCCTTTGGACCTATGCGACAAGTGCCCTTTTAACAATAGCAATAGCATTTAGATTTATATACCGCTTCACAGTGCTGTACAGACCTCTCTAAGTGGTTTACAGAGAGTAAGCATATTGCCCCCAACAATCTGGGTCCTCATTTTACTGACCTTGGAAGGATGGAAGGCTGAGTCAACCTTGAGACTACTGAGATTCGATCTGCCAAACTGTTGGGAGCTGGTGGTCAGCAGAAGTAGCTTGCAGTACTGCACTCTAACCACAGCGCCACCAAGGCTCTTAAGATGTTGTTTCAGTGTCTTAGCTGTCAATGCCTAATCACCTGCCCCAATTATCCCTATACTTGGAATGATGGTCACTTAAGGAAAACTGGTAGAATCCTCTGCGATCATTTCCCCTCTCCACTAAGCCTGGTAGTAAAAAAAATACCCATCAGCCATTCTCTTTAACATTAGGGAGCAGCTGAGGTTTCAATCAAGGTGATTGAATCAAGGTGAGTTTTGACATATGAGTTATCATAAGACAAGTATTGTCAATACTAACTGTGGTTTTGGAGGGATGCAATCAAAGAAAGTCTGACTGTTAGTTACTTATCAGATGACAGGATTTTTGGAGTGGGTGTGCCACTCTACTTTAAATGACAAATATTGTCATTCAAGAAAAGGACTATTCCAGAACAGTGCATCTCTTTGAACGAATCTGGGAAAAATATGCTCTCCTTTGTGTGTTATACCTGTAGCAACTAAAATGTCAGCTCCATATCTCCTAAAGCACTGGCAGTGGAAGAGGGTTTCTCAGAGAATCTGAGAGAGAGAATGGAGCCAACTTTTGGATTGCCTCCTTGATCTCATATAATATTAATGTTATATAATATAATATAAATTGAATTAATATTATATAATATAAATTGAAATAAATTTATATTATGTATTTATTTATGTTGTGGTTAGTTCTGGCCCAGCTCCTGCCCCAAGGACTGTGGCTGTGGGGGAGACATCCACATGCTGCAGGCCTGTTTTGCCCCCGGTGGAATCTGATGATGAAGGCTCCTCTGACCAAGAAGACATGAGTGACAGGGAGGAGGAGAGTGTGGCAGACAGATCAGAAGGAGATCAATTATCTAGCTCCTCCTAGGATTCAGAACAAGAGTTAATGATACAGCCATGCATGCGGAGAGCGATGCATAGGCAACAACAACTGAGAGATTATTATCAAAGAAAATGAGGCCACCTGTGGTTGGGGGGGGGCTGTGGTAATTAGTGAGGCTGCTATAAATAACAGCCTGTGGGTTTGGCCGTTGTGGAGGATTATCTGATCGTTGTGTTTCATGACTGCTTTACTGACTTTGACCTTTTGTGTGCTGATTTTTCCCCGCTTTGAAACTAAACCAGAGCAAAGTGTGTTTCACTTTGTGAAAGAAGAAGGACTGTGAATTGCCTCACAGCTGCAAGCTAAGTATCACAGAACTGATAAGGGACTTGTACAAATTACCAGTTTGTTTGGAGACCAGTGCTCTTTGCTATACCAAAAGAGGGCTTAGTTTAAGTGAATTTTCATTATAAAGAACATTGTTTTGAATTTTCAAACATGTGTGTGTCTGAAATTTGTACCTGTGAATTTTTGGGAGGAGTCTACCAGAGAGCCCGACAGAACAATTTATAATATAAATAAATAAATAGAGACAGAGTGGCACAGTGGTTAGAGTGCAGCACTGCAGGCTACTTCAGCTAACTGCTAGCTATATTTCAGCAGTTCAAATCTCACTACGGCTCAAGGTTGACTCAGCCTTCCATGCTTCTGAGATGGGTAAAATGAGGTCCCAGATTGCTGGAGCAATATGCTGATTCTGTAGACCACTTAGAGAGGGCTGTAAAAGCGCTATGAAGTGGTATATAAGTCTAAATGCTATTGCTATTGCTAAATAAATAAATAGATCCAGATCCAGATAGAATTGTAACCTGCTGAACAGTTCGCCTACAGAGAACTGAAAATTATTTCAGAGATGGAGGAGTGGGATTTGAAATGATTACTATTTTTATAGAGAGAGTTCATAATGTTCTAATCCTCAAGCATTTTCCAAGTGCAGCAAAATCAGGGTCATTGTGAACTAATGTAAATTTCTACAAAAGGAAACACAGTGCAGCTATTCTTTCATTTGATTGTCAAGCATTCATCCACATGCTGAGAATGTATTACAACAAGAAATCTCCCCCAGCTCTTTTGTTATTGTCAAAAGGACAAGAAAGAAACACTTTTCCATTGTCATAAATTAAAGTTATTCATTAGAATATAAAAGAAATTATCATTCTGGCTGCGGTGAAGGAAGGAAGGGAATGTAACAGTCAGATAGAAAGGAAAACCAATGTCCTAGTATTTTCCTAGACACTTTTCCTGTATCTTTATGAATTTTACTTCCACATTGTTCACAGCTATTTATTACATTATCCTAACTTCATATATATGTTATCTAATGCAGGTGATGCCCAACTTAAAACCATTGAAATTTACAACGGAACTGTAATGCCGGGAATCTATTTTGAGCATTGGATCTTCAGGCCTTCCACATTTAGGGCTGTGGGAAACTTCCTTTCAACTCCTATGCCCCACATTTCTGATACGGTATACATAATTGGTGAGTAAACTTACTAATTTTAAGGGATTTAAAAACTCAGCAATCAGACCCATTTTTAATATGTTGATGGGACATTATCTGGTCAACCCATGGCTGTAGGATGGACAGGGAAGAATTCAGGCAGGGGGTATTCAACACTGTAATAGTCTACTTTAAATGGTCATTTACGCGAGTGTTATGTGGATGGTTTAGAATTAAGTCTTTCCACTCCTTACTGGAGCTGGAAAAATAACTATCAATGTATCTTCATTTTTTAAAAAAAGTTTTTTGTGGCTATAATCTTCACATTCTCCGTAACTGCATCATCTACCCAAAACAGAATTCCCTACGAAACTAGACTTACAATCCTGGGTCTTGAAAGCTTAGAACTACAACGCCTTAAACATGATCTAAATATTGCCCACAAGATCATATGCTGCAATGTCCTGCCTATCAAAGACTACTTCAGCTTCAACCACAACAACACAAGAGCACACAACAGATTCAAGCTTAATATTAACCGCTCCAAATTTGACTGTAAAAAATTCGACTTTAGTAATCGAGTTGTTGAAGCGTGGAACTCATTACAGGACTCTGTAGTGTCATCCCCTAACCCCCAACACTTTATCCTTAGACTATCCCCAGTTGACCTCTCCAGATCCTAAAAGGTCAGTAAGGGGCGTACATAAGTGCATTAGAGTGCCTTCCGTCCCCTATCCTATAGTCTTTCCTATATCTCCTATATCTTCTCTACTATATCTCTATAAGCTTCATTGTATATTTTTGTGTATTGGACAAAATAAATAAGTAAGTAAGTAAGTAAACAAACAAACAAACAAACAAACAAACAAACAAATAAAACCACAGGATCATTTTTATAGAATTCTCATGATGTTGTGTTGGGCACATACCAGATCCACAGGTCAATTTTATTTGTCCCAGTTTTAAAGTGGCATTTCCCTCGTTCTTTTTTCCAGCATAATTTCCCCCATAGACATGATCTGGGATGCATCAATGACAATGCGACTGATAATGTGAACAGGAGCCAGTTTCTATTGGCCTTTTTAGGCTGATGCAATGTCCCTGGGCACTGTTTCCATGGACCGTTCTGCCTTTGGCAATTGAAGAGTCCAGTTCTTTCAAGCCAGGCTCTCCCTCTGCCTTCTGGGTCTCTGAGCAGTATGACGTCCCTGGATCACTCTCAAATGCGGCTGACTTAATGATGGTGCTAGAACCTGCACACAGCAGAAGAAAAGGGCTAGTTTCCTCTCCTGCTTTGGTGCTCTACCTCTGTTCCTATCAGCCGTCAATATCAAATTGTAAATACGAATACATACTTTATTAATAATCAATAAAGTATTGATTGGATCCTATCCTGCAGGCAGCTGGCACTAGGCAATTGGCCAAAGCCACAAGCTATCCATCTGTCAAAACTCGCCTCCTCCCTTAACCCACTCCATGTTCAAGAGATAAACTGTGGAGTTGTTTCTCCAGCTGGCAAACAGCACTTGATGGGAAGTGAAATGAAACCAGGAAAATCCACCGGTTGCTTTCCTTGACTTGTCCTGCATTAGAACTATAATTACCACGCCTTGTTTCTGAGAAAGAATAGGACTTGGCTGCCAGGACATTTTGCATTTTATTTGGGCATACTTTCTACTGCCCCCCAAAATGAAAGAGAACAGTTTTATATAATGATCTGGTCTTATTTTAGAATTTGCACAATAACACAGTATTCATGCATAATACTGATATAAACAGGACACATATCGGGATGGCAAGAATTTATGCAGTCCAAGATTAGGGTATGCTGATTAAATTAAAAGTCTCCTGAATTATACAGGAGCAATGGCCCTACGGTGATTTCTTAATTTATTTAATAATTGATAAATACAATTAAAGATATACTGTTCATTGCTGGCGTATAACTTTTTTTTTTTTGCTTCTAATACAACTTAATGCCATCTCCTGCTGCTGAACAATGAAGCTGATTTTTGCCATCATTATCTCATAATACTGTTTGTGATGTTGTGAATATGTTGATGTACATGCCTGTTAGGGGCTGATTATCTGCAATCCTTACTATTTGAAATGCACCTAGCCTTAGTAGTTAATAAATAATGCAGCTTCTACTACTATTATAAGAAATAGCAGCTACCTTTTTCATTATGTCAAACTTTGTAATTACTTGGTCTTGGATACAAATTTCATACTGCTCCAAATTCATTACATGCATGCTGACCTACTTTACAAAATAAAGGATAAGATTTGCTTTGGATCCCATTTCTCAGTTTAGTTGGAGAAGGTCTGAAAACTTATTCAGATTGGGACTAAATTAGGGCTCTATTTAGGGGAATCAAGTCCCCCTGACAATAAGCAAAAAGCTATAAACAGTTTCTAGATAATATTAAATATAAAGTTAAATAAATATTAACATGTGTTTATATCTAATAGTAAATATTAACGCATAATATGCTTTAATCATTTTAATCATTATCTAGAACTGAACTTTTATAGCAATTAAAGAAAATTGAGCTACCTGCCTAATTTGTTATGATACTGAACCTTGTGGGTTCAGTATAAAACCTTAAAATGTTACTGTGCTCCTCAATAAATAATGCTGTCTATCATTTGTCCTTTTTGTGGCTATTCAAATAATATGATTTAATCAACTGAAAAAGATTCCAAGCACCTATTTGAAAACTTACCTTGGTCGGTAAGCCACTCCCACCCAGTCACATGACCTTTAAGCTCCCGGGTCACATGATCATTAAGCCACTCCCACCTGGCCACTTGGCCAGCAAGCCACCCTTACCCGGTCACATGACCATTAAGCCACATCCACAAAATAAGCTACGCCTACAGCGTGGCAGTAAAATTTTAAAAATGAAATTATGATTTAGATTTTGACTTTTTTAAAAAAGCAAAGTGTTGGTGACAACACTAGAAAGATGTTGAAAAATCTAAGTCATATTCATTGTAAAGAAAATATGGCCTGAGTGAACTAAGAGCATTTCACCCCTGAGCACATTCCAATGCCATCTTACTGCTGTTAGGTCCAGGACCTCTGTATCTGATTCTTGATTGCCCCATCATGTTAAGACAACTTTCCCAATATGTGATAGAAGTTAATTAAAAAATATGCCCTTTACCACTGTTTCTGGTGCCTCCTTTCATTCTTGCAAAGTTCAGGAAATAGGAGATTGGCTCATTTATGACTTGCAAGTAAAAATCCTATTTTGCATTGGCAATGTACATCGTTTTATGGGTCAGCTTTAGTTGTAAGAAATCCCATGGGGACATAACATTAATTGAAGGAGGCAAGATTCAAGGTAATGTTCCAATACAAGACTATTTTTCTGTTACTGAATTGAGAGGATTCTGATTAAAACAAAAAAACAAAACACTGGTGTGATTTTGAGTTATTCCGGAGTTTCAATTTTCCTCCTTATTTTTTAACACCTGTAACAAAATCCTGGAAAAAGTCCACTTTGGGCTTAAAATCTGATCATATGCTTCTACTGTATATCCCATGATTGACCTGTAATTTTTAATTAACACCCGAAAGAGAAGCTGCTTAGATAATTTACTTCTTATTCTTGCAAGTTGTGACATTGCAAACTTTCTGCTGTAACCCTAATTAGATAATAATTGTCCTCTTCTATAGTAACAGGCATTAGTTACTGTACCTGCCAAACACGTAGTCCTCATTAATATGTAACTTTCCTAGTTTATACCTAAATTAAGCAACTTCAGAGGTGAAGGCAGGCAGAGAGGTTGAAGAACTAGCAAAACTAACAGTATGAAATCAACTCCATTCATTGATTGGAACATTGTCCTCAGCACTCTTTTGTCTATGCCCAATAACTTGGGTAGATGCTACTATATTTTTGTTGCTACTAATCTTTGTAAGTGTTTATATAGCTATTTTGAGGCAGCTTCAATGCACAATGCATAAATCTATGTCAGTCTATGATAACAAACATTCAAAGGAATCTGGAAGCATCTTTGAAAATAACAAATTTATTTCAAACGGCATAAGCTTTTGTGAAATGCATACATCTATCTGATGAAGGGAATTGTCATTCATGAAAGCTTGTGTCTTTTAATTGAATTTGCCACTCTGAAAAAAAGTGGATACCAGACTTTCTCATTTTAGAAAATTCTGTTTGAACCTCTCCTCCCTCCAAATATGGTTTATTCCCCATCAAACACCTTTCTGGATTTTACCGCACCACATCTGCTATGTTCTTTATCTTTTGTTTCTGAAGCTTTGTGATGAGGAATAAAATTGCATCCATCAATTTTTGCCTGTTATGTGGATGCACAGACTCTGATCATAAAAAGGTGGCACACCCAGTCCAATCTCAGATGGGTTAATGGTGGCTATAAAAAGCAATTTTAGGGCAGCATAGTAGAATGGTTTGGAAAGACACACATGTACTAATCAATATGAGTGGCACCAATTGACAAAAGGTGCCAATTGGAAAATGAAATTGCTGCAGAACTTGCAGCATCTGTCTCTATACCACAAGCATTAGAGTGCTGATTTGTAGCTATTAAGTAGGCACTCTTTGTGTCACATATCCTAGAGCAATATAGTCTTGTTCAAAATAGTTGAAATTGGAGCTGCACTAATTAACAAGGGACAATTGGTGATAAAATTGTTAGGTTCCTAATACTAAAACCTAGGTAGCAAAATATATTTCAAGCATGAATGAGAACACATATTTCAGCTAGTCTCCATTGTCAGTTAGATACTCGCTGTGTTTTTAGAAGTTGTTTTGGATACATTCAGGTTATCTTCAATTAATAACATCCAATTTATTTTTATTCATTACAGCAGGGAGAACCAGTTTGGTGTAATGGTTAAGAACCACCAGGCTAGAAATAGGGAGACAAGAGTTTTAGTCCAGCCAAAATTCAAAATCATTTGGGTCACCTTAGGCCAGGCTCTGACTCTCTCCACCTTAATAAGAAGGAGGCAAAGACAAATCACTTCCAAAATCTTGCCAAGAAGTTTCAGGGACTTTTTCAGGAATTGTCAGAAGTCAACAGATATTTGAAGGCACAAAAATAATAATAATAGTGTGAAGAGGAGAAGGCATATAAATCCAACAAACAAACAAATGCCTTCTGCCACATAAATCCCAGCAGCTAGTTAGGTCCCACAGAGTTGGCCTTCTCCAGGTCCCGTCAACCAGACAAGGTTGTTTGGCAGGGCCTAGGGGAAGAGCCTTCTCTGTTGGGGCTCGGGCCCTCTGGAATCAGCTCCCCCCCCGGAGATTCATACAGCCCCTACCCTCCTTGCCTTCCACAAGAGTCTTAAGACTCATCTATGCCACCAGGCTTGGGGCGATTAGATGCTAGCCCCCTGGCCGATGAATGTTATGCATGGTGTGATTGGATTGTCTGATTGAGTAATATATAGGGTTTTTCATCATAGTTTTTTTAATGTATTAGATTTGTTTTGTATGCTTTGTTTCTATATTTATTCTGTGAGCGCCCCGAGTTTTCAGAGAAGGGCAGCATACAAATATTATTATTATTATTATTATTATTATTATTATTATTATTATTATTATTATTATTATTATTATTATTATTACTAAAATACTAATACTAATACTAATACTAATACTAATACTAATACTAATACTAATACTAATAATAATAATAATAATAATAATAATAATAATAATAAAACAAAAACTCAGTTTATTGGACCTCAAGATAATGGATTTTAAGTATCATAGAACACATTTCTTCAGCAGCCTACATTATTATACAATTTACATTGTATAAGTGAAGTAATTTGCATTGCATCAGTTGTGTCCTCTGCATCATTATATTTCATTACACAAATGGTGAAAATGACGTCTGTTTTCATAATCAATTCATGTAGATCGTTAAAAATTCTGAAAATGGAATAGAACTCCTCCTCTATTTGATAGCAAGTAGCTTTATACAGCGGAAATAATGCGTGGAAAGAGGAAAACACTAAAGAATATAATTTTGTAAAAAAAATACTCTTGAAGACAAGGTCACTTAGAGAAAAACATAATGATAGAAAACTTAAATTACTTAAGTTGACCTACAAGCTAAGAGCCTCTAGTGTGCTGTCCTTCATTAGGAAGACAAGCACCCACACATGGAGGTAATTACCTGAATTGTAAGCCCCATCCAGAAGGGAAGAGTGCTCAACCATAAGAAGAAGGAAGTGATGAAAGCCTTTCCTGATTGTACTTCTGACATGGAGCTGGGATATATTGTTGCCTTTAAACTCTTCCACATAAAAATAGTAGGGGATGCAATTGGTAGTCTTACCAGCAATACAGTGATCCCCCGATCATTGCGAGGGTTCCGTTCCAGGACCCCTAGCAATGATCAGGTTTTCGCGAAGTAGCGCTGCGGAAGTAAAAACACCATCTGCGCATGCGCAGATGGTGTTTTTACTTCCGCAGCGCTAGCGAGGAGCCGAAGATTGGGGTTCCTGGGAAGGGGACTCAGCTGGGAAGCGGCGCTGGGGTTTCCCCACCGCCCACGCAAACTCCTCGCTGCCACTCGCCCGCCCTTCGCCCGCCCACGCCGCTCGCTCGCACCGCTTCCCAGCTGAGTCCTGAAGCCAATTCGCTTCAGGACTCAGCTGGGAAGCGGCGCGAGCGAACGGCGTGGGCGGGCGAAGGGCGTGCGGGCGCGCGGGCAGGCAGGCGGCGGACAAGCCGTTCGCTCGCGCCGTTCGCTCGCGCCGCTTCCCAGCTGAGTCCTGAAGCCAATTCGCTTCAGGACTCAGCTGGGAAGCGGCGCGAGCGAACGGCGTGGGCGGGCGAAGGGTGGGTGAGCGGCAGGTGCGCGGGCAGGCAGGCGGCGGACAAGCCGTTCGCTCGCGCCGTTCGCTCGCGCCGCTCGCTCGCGCCGCTCGCTCGCGCCGCTTCCCAGCTGAGTCCTGAAGCCAATTCGCTTCAGGACTCAGCTGGGAAGCGGCGCGAGCGAACGGCGTGGGCGGGCGAAGGGCGCGCGGGCGCGCGGGCAGGCAGGCGGCGGACAAGCCGTTCGCTCACGCCGCTCGCTCGCACTGCTTCCCAGCTGAGTCCTGAAGCCAATTCGCTTCAGGACTCAGCTGGGAAGCGGCGCGAGCGAACGGCGTGGGCGGGCGAAGGGCGGGCGAGCGGCGGGCACGCGGGCAGGCAGGCGGCGGACAAGCCGTTCGCTCGCACCGCTTCCCAGCTGAGTCCTGAAGCCAATTCGCTTCAGGACTCAGCTGGGAAGCGGCGCGAGCAAACGGCATGGGCAGGCGAAGGGCGGGCGAGCGGCAGCGAGGAGTTTGCGTGGGCGGTGGGGAAACTCCTCGCTGATGCCCGCCGCTCGCCCTCCCGCCAGCAAGAGGGGGAAGACCCAGGGAAGCCGCCCAGCAGCTGATCTGCCCGGCGTCATCTACGCATGCGTGCCCATAGAAAAAAGGGCGCGCATGCGCAGATGGTGTTTTTACTTCTGGGTTCAAAAATCGCCATATAGCCGTTTCGCAATGATCGGGATCGCAATACCCGGGGGATCACTGTACTCTCATTCCCACTCAATGTCTCTGGCCAATTGGCAAAAAAAGAGAAAAAGCCACCAGCAAACAGAATATCTGCTTAGGTGGTGTTTCCAAACTCCAAGAGTTCCACTTAGTCACATATATCTTTTCATCACAGGCTTATTGACTCATTGATACTCTCCTTAACATGAGATTGATATTCCTGTCATGCCAAGAAATATAGCTATGAAATGAAGTGAAATAATATAAAGTGACACTGAAAGGGAGAAATTTGTTCTTTAAATAGAGAAAGCCAGTGGAGATAGAATTAAGAAAATAAGTTGGTGGGATGTTGTTATACTGTTGTTGTAGAACTTATTCAGTGACCAAATCTCTTCCCATTGTCCCACAAATATGGTTTCAACCCCACCAAGGATGGTTGCAAAATCTGGTGTCTTCTGGCATCAGGAAGAGGAGGGGGCTATGCTAAGCCTGCATCAGTCATCAAAAAAATTAGAATGTCAATAGTTTCCCCTCACCTCTGAGTACCAGAGAATAGTGTGGCATGAGAGGGAAGGAGAGATTTTCAAGAATGAGGGAAGATTCGTATAATGAGTTTAAGAAGTTAAAAGATTTTCATGGACTACCAAAGTATCACTATGGCAGGCCACAGGTTTGCCTGGTAAGCCACATTTACTGATTCATTGATGAAAGACCTAGGTGGAAATAAGTACTTTGAGTATGGAATGGAACAGTTTTTAACTGTTTTAAGTATTGGATTATTGTTATATGCTGTTTTATTTGTTAGCCACCCCGAGTCTGCGGAGAGGGGCGGCATACAAATCCAATAAATAAATAAAATAAAATAAATAGAACAGAACAGAATTCTTTATTGGCAAAGTGTGATTGGACAAGGAACTTGTCTTGGTGCATTATACTCTCAGTGTACATAAAAAAATATACATTTATCAGGAATTTTAAGGTACAATACTTATTGATAGTCATAGGGCAGTGATAGTAAACCTTTTTTTCCTTGGGTGCCTAACGACCGTGTCGTGCATCTTAGAGTGCCCACACTCATAATTCAGTGCCCGGAGAAGGTGAAAACAGGTTCCTTACCCTCCAGAGGCCCTCTAGAGGCCAGAAATGTCCCACTAGGGTCATGTTTCACCCTCCCCAGGCTCCAAAGGCTTTCCTAGAACTGGGGAAGGTTAAAAATACCCTCCCACATCTCCCAAAAGGCTCTCTGGAAGCTGAAAACACCCTCCCAGAGCCTCTGTGGGAGCCAAAAATCAGCTGGCCAGAATCCACATGCACATTGGGGCTGAGCTAGGGCAACGGCTTGCATGCCCGCAGATATGGCTCCGCATGCCACTTGTGGCACCCGTGCCATAGGTTCCCCATCACTGCCATACGGTATAACTAAGCAATCAAATCACATTAGGAAACAGTCAATATAAATCTTAAGGATACAAACAACAAAGTTACAGTCCTGCAGTCATAAGTGCATAAGTTATAAGAGCTCATCAGACTTCAGGAGACTGCAATTATTTATTGGGGAAGAATGCAAAACCAGTGGCGGATGTATGCAATCCTTCTTCAGCAGGGGATTCATTCATTCATTCATTCATTCATTCATTCATTCATTCATTCATTCATTTCAATTTCTATGCTGCCCTTCTGCTGAGATTAGGGTGGCATAGAAATCAGGGCAGCATCAGGGCGATTTGCCAGGAAAATTATTCTTAAGTGGTGGGATTGGAATTGCAGAAACCAATGGAAATGGTGTCTGTGTAGCTGATAGTTTCATGAAGATGGATTACCTGATTTGGGCACTTGCATGTGCACGCTTCCACACATACTTGGTAGCTGGAAATCAGCCCGAAACACAGCTGAGGAGCTGCTCAGATGGGCTTTGGAAGAAGGAATAAAAGTCAATATAAACCCGAGGGTGGGAGGGAGGACCCTCTTTCAAGCTTACAAGAGGTCACTCTTTTAAGAACAAGAAAAACCTTCCAAAAAGTTTAAAAAAGAAATTAAAAAGAGGTGGTGGCACCAATGGAATGGCACCGACTAATCAAGTTCAGTGACATCATCAGGAAGACACTACTAGTTCAGGCGAACCAGTCCAAACTGGGAGCAACCCACTTCTGCAGTGCTCACCTTTGACTCTGGAGAAACACCAAACACACGTCTGTTCGTAACAACCTGTATGTAATAAACTGTAAAAAAAAAAATCCAATATTTCCCTTAATGTATTTCCAGGATGTATTTCCAGAGAATAGCACATTTCTTGCATGTGTCATTTCCCTGCAACGGCCAAAATGAAAGAACATTGGTTCCTTTGTGTTCAGAAATCCTAATCTTCAAAGCAATAATTTCAAAACATATTTTTTACATTGCTTGTCAGAAAAGGCAACACTCAATTGTATTTCATAAACAACTTTATGCTCTGTTATTCAGGATTTTATTTCACTTTGCTTTTGTACTTCGTATTCTTCTCTGCTTATCAAGAAATACAGGCTGAATTCTTGGCCTGAATTCTATGTACAACAAATAAATAAAAGTCAGTCAGAAAGCACAAACCTTTGAAAGCTGCTGAGCCGGCACTCATTCAATTGGGTTTTGATATAGCCCACACCAAAAAGAAGGGAAATAGGGTGATCATGCTTGGTTAGTAATGGAATTCCATGCTGTGGAGTTTGGAGCTCATCTAGTTAATACTCCATTTGTATTTAAGAACTAAAGCCTCCAATTTCTGTTCATATATCATCCTTTGATGGTGAATGATGGTGCTCTCTTATCTCCAGATCTCAGCCAAGTACATCACCACTCCGCCTCTTAAAATAGATATGGATTTTCTCATTTAGTCAAATATACAGCACAATTCTGCTGTTATTAGAGAATTATGGCAAAAGACACCATCCATGCTTATACAGATACAAAAAAAAAAGATTTGTTTTGTGCTCAAAGCATCCGTTAGATATAGTTATAATTGAAAGTACTGTGAATAGAAAAATGGTAAGGGCAATTCAGGTAAACACTTTTGTGCATTGCATTTTAAGTAAATAAATAAAGACGGTACATTTAAGATCAGTTACCAAGAAATTGTTAAATTTGTTTTCAAACACAGAGGAAATGAAGCTATAAGAATAACTTCAAAACAAACAATAATAAAAGTGGGGCATGGGGGGGGGGAATCGCCCAGCACATGAAAGATGGAATCTCATCAGACGTCTTCCTCTTTTCTTTTACTGCTTCAGGTTTCAAGGAAGATACAAAGTTCTGGTCTTGGTCTTCTGGTGAGTCTCAACCTTTGTAAATTAAGGCTGTTGTAGTGTGTTTTTGATGTTGTCTCTCCATCATTTTCTAGGTCTGCCTCATGCTTTTTGACCTCCTTTTTTTGTATATGTGTTGTATGGTGTGGAATTTCAAGAGATCCTCTCTAGATGAGCAAACCACTTTATTTGATGTTTTTGTTTGTAGTTTAAAATTGGTTTTATGCCAGTTCTTTCTCTTATGGTCTCATTTTTTATTTTAACTCTTCTGGTCATTCCAGGACTTTTTGTCAAACATCTCATTTCTTAGGTGACTAACTTTTGTTTAGCTTCTTTTTTTTTTAAGTTCCCATGGTAATTTAAGGAAGGAATAGAATTGCTTTGTATGAGATGTTTTTTTGTACAGATCAGTACTGCCTTATGTTATACCTACAGTAGCTGTCCCAATACTTGGTTTGCCTTACTGCATTATATGTTAATCTCTTCATCCATTTTACCATCTTTGATGATTTTTTTTTTTAGATATTTGAACTTTGATACTTGTGTTATGCTTGTACCCTCTATTAGTATGTTTAAACTATTTTCTTTTCTTCTGAGTGCCATTATTTCTGTTTTCTCTTTGGTGATTCTCTTTGCTGATATTATTTGCCTTGCATTCTTGGTTGAGGGCCACAAAATAGCATTTAGACTTATATACCGGTTCACAGTGCTTTACAGCCCTCTCTAAGTGGTTTACAAAGGGTAAGCATATTGCCCCCAACAATCTGGGTCCTCATTTTACCGACTTTGGAAGGATGGAAGGCTGAGTCAACCTTGAGCCTACTGAGATTCAATCTGCCAAACTGCTGGCAGCTGGTGATCAGCAGAAGTAGCTTGCAGTACTGCACTCTAACCACTGTGCCACCAAGGCTCTGTCTCCTTTTGGCACCCTCCACTCCTTTTGCAGCCTGCCCCAACTATCCCTATACTTGGAATGATGGTCACTTAAGGAAAACTGGTAGAATACTTTGCGATCATTTGCCCTGTCCACTAAGCCTGGTAGTAAAAAAATACCCATCAGCCATTCTCTTTAACATTAGGGAACAACTGAGGTTTCAATCAAGGTGATTGAATCAAGGTGAGTTTTGACATATGAGTTATCATAAGACAAGTATTGTCAATACTTACTGTAGTTTTGGAGGGATGCAATCAAAGAAAGTCTGACTGTCAGTTACTGATCAGATGACAGGATTCTTTGGATGTTGTTTCAGTGTCTTAGCTGTCAATGCCTAATCACCTGTGAAGATTAGTTCATTGATATTATTTCCATTCTTGGGTTTGGCTTCTTTGCTTACGTTGTCAATGTAGGTGATTGCATGCAGGTGACAATATATTGCTACAGAAATCATAGCAGGCACTGGGCTGAAATTATTAGTGATGCTACCATACATATATGTATCATAGCATACTGTTTGATTTTACATAGAAGTATATCTTGCTAAATGCATTAAGGCTTCCAGATGAAGGCGGAAAACAATCTGAATGAGTATTAAAAGGCAGCACAACTCTCTAGTGAAGGAATTAGCTGCCTACTGATGGGGAAGTACATAGATTGCAATAGCAGAAGTTACTGAGTCATACCATCTTATAATCATATTGTTCTTCCAAAAAGGACCAGACAAACAGGGGATATAGGACATCTAAAAGATGGTTGAACCTCTCCCATCTGGCACATTTAAAATGGATGTCCATCACTGCTATGCTCTTAAGAGATTCGGTGAGCTTTTTCAACGGATTTTATTTTGTTTGTTTAAATTGTTAGATGAATTTGTCAGACTGAAAATCTGTTCCCAGACAGAGAACAGCCAATTTATTTTAATCTGTTCATCTCAAAAAATGTGCGCAAAATGTAGTAAATACAACTGGAAAGGAATTTAGATCACATTTCAATGTATTGCATAGAAGAAATGGAATAATTATTTAGATATTTCTGTTATTTAATTATTAAAATGTTTGCCTTTGAATAAATGAATGCATTTTTAATAAAAGAAACAATGTTTAGTAGGAGGAACAAAGCATTTTCCCCCAGAACAGGACCCGATAGAAACATTTATTTTATTCAAAGCAAGTCAGAGTGTATTTAATTTGCAAAAATGTTTGCCAAATCTACTGCCACATTTAAGTATTAGTTTTAGTTTTTCGGGTGTTTCTGTTGCAAGGATACACAAAAGTTCTGCTACAAGACATCTTGGAAGAACAGTTATTAATTAGTTACATATTCATAGTGTCAGTATAAACTAATACTATTTATAAAACTGTTTTCTCAAGCAAGTCTATTTAAACAATGTGTTAAATGTAAATTGCTTAAATGTATGAGTTTAGTTTAATTATATTATTTTGGATTCATGACTTATTCAAACCCTATTCTATCCAATGAAACAAATAACAGTAAATTGGATTTTGACAAATTCTGAATCTAACCTCCTATCTTTATTGGTTTTAAGGCAAATCAAGATGTGTTCCATCTTTGTTTAGAGGTCAATATATAATAAGCATCTATACCAATATCTTTCACAAACAAATGAGGCTTTAGACCAGGGCTATCAAATTCCTGATCCATGGATTGAATGCATTCAGCCACGCCCACACCCATTTTAGCAAAGTGGAGAAGTCCCAATATGTCACGTGACACTGCCATAATAACATGAGTTTGACACACCTGCTTTAGACAATGCAATAAGAAACTTCCTAAATATTTCTAGGTGAAAATCATAATAATAAGGATTTCTAAACTAAGCTAACTATCACCCAGCTACTCTAACAATTTCTTAATAAAAATTTTCTCTGACAATATACTGAATTATGTTCTCATTTCCCTAAATCCATCACAAAAATAGAGATTTAGGGAAAACAAATTTCTTTTTTAGAAAATATTTTTTATTAAACAGATTTTTATCCAATTTTATAACATAAT
Source organism: Erythrolamprus reginae (assembly GCF_031021105.1). Lineage (NCBI taxonomy): Eukaryota > Metazoa > Chordata > Lepidosauria > Squamata > Dipsadidae > Erythrolamprus > Erythrolamprus reginae. Next base: position 302,038,344 of record NC_091950.1, read on the forward strand.
TATCACCTCTGCAACATTTTCATATTGCATATCTCCATTATATCATTTTTCCTTATCTGTCTGTCTGTCTGTCTGTCTAATTGTTCTATACCTATTAATCTAATAACATATACAATATACCTTATATCCCTACATATGTACTTATATTTCTACTATATATACTAATTCATATTCTGTACATCTTATGTCTATTATTGCACTAATTTATTTATTTTACGTCTTACATTTTATATTGTATCTATTTTTGTGGTTGTGTAATTATCTGATTCTTTAATCTTTCTTCCCTTAACGCTTTCTTAATCTTTGCATCTTTCCTCTAACCATTTAGGGCATTTATTCCATATTAAATAATAATCAGATTCTCCTCTCTCCTTTTGTGTGTCTATCCATTTCAGCACACTTTAGCACTTTTTAAATCACATTTTCCTCTGATGATATATTTTTATTTTTCAAATTTTGTGCATAATTAATTCTTGCCACTATTAGAACATGTAGTGTTAAGTATTGAAATTTTTTTCTCTTATTTTTCTGTCATTATCCCAAGTAAAAATAGTTCTGGTTTTAATCCTATTGGTTGTTCAATTATCTCTGTAAGTCATTTTAAAATTCTTGTCCAATATTTTTTTGCTGCTGTTCATGTCCAGCACATATGATAATATGTTCCTTTGTTCTGGTTGCATTTCCAACAATTTGATGACATGTTTGGGAACATTTTCACTATTCTTGCTGGTGGTAGATGCCATCTGTAGAAGATTTTGTATAAATTTTCTTTGTATGTTGTTGCCATTGCTAATTTTTAATTTAAGGAAAACAGATTTCTATAGTTGCAGTTTTGATCACAATTTCCTGTTTCAGTAAACCAGACATAAGAAGCCCGTGAAAAGACACTGAAAATAACTCAACGATTATTTCACAGCATTGTTTTTTTATTACTGGTGTCTGTGTTTCAATGAGTATTGCTACTGCAAATTAAAAAATAAGGCTTTTAGGAGTTCTGTTGCTTTCTATCATGTGACATTATAGGGAAGTAAGTATTTTATCATAAATAAATCATATTTAATAAATAAAACTATTGAAGATGTATATGTCATAACTTTATAAAAGAATAATTTATACCAAGAATTGGAAAAATGAGTTTGTTGTATCATAAGGTTGTCCAAAGACATCCCAAAGTCAGTTAAATGTAGTAACTATATTATTATTATTATTATTATTATTATTATTATTATTATTATTATTATTATTATTATTATAAAATGGATCTTGCATCCCTTAGCCCTTTATTTCATAAACCCAAGCCTCTTTTTCTGGCCTATCCTCTTTATGGTTAAATCCAGACAATCTTATTTTTCTAAATGGATGGTTAGGGTTCAGGGAACAGATCACTATAGAGCACTATGGTAATCTGATCTACAAATCTGATGCTGATCCAACTGGACTATTCTCTGCCATCAGTGATAGCACCAGGGCCAGCTTCAAAATTAGTACAAGCCCTATTTTACAGTAAAAATAAAAGCTAGAGCAAGTAAAGAGAACAATATTCCTTAGACTGCAAGAACTGTGTACTACAATGTAAGATCTGTTCTTGAGATTTCTGGAGATAAACCAGCTAATAAAAGGAGAATGTTCTATTCATTTGACCTATTGATTTGGTTGGATAGTATGAGGGCTATCAGGAAAGTAAGGTTACAAGGCACATAGTTCTCACTGGGAATGTTTGCGGGGGAAGTTGGTATTACTATTGTGTAGTGGGAAGCCAGGTTAAGTGAATGAGCCATGCCAGTGGTCAGTAGATCATTGACTGGCATTGTGGTGAAGGTTAGAGATGAGTGTCATCATTCCCTTTCCATCCAAGTGCAAATGCAAAGTACACACTATAATATGCTACCTGAATGCTAAGGGCATGAATGCTGCTGCGATGGGTGCCCGAGGTTTTTCTCGACGATTGCTGAATTTTGAAATTTTTGGGTGAAGGAGAATAGGTATGGTGCCACTGCATTGACTGATGTTTGCTCTGTGGAGTATGGTGATAAGCCCAGGTTTCATCTCCTGTCACTATACAGTTGAGAAAACCCTCACTTTCAATCTCAAAATGGTCAAGAAATTCTCAGAAGGCACTGACTGTCAATTTTGTGTGCTTCAGTAAGCATCTTGGGCAACCATAACAACAATAATGGGTACCCAAGATGCAAAGTAGCAATACATGTATAACTCCTTCATTTTCTCCTATCAGGAATGCACATGGATGATTTAGAATTTATTTATTCATTTTTCTTTATTTATTTATTCGATTTTTATGCCGCCCTTCTCCTTAGACTCAGGGCGGCTTACAACATGTTAGCAATAGCACTTTTTTAACAGAGCAAGGCTATTGCCCCCACAATCCGGGTCCTCATTTTACCCACCTCTTAAGGATGGAAGGCTGAGTCAACCTTGAGCCGGTGATGAGATTTGAACCACTGACCTTCAGATCTACAAGTCAGCTTCAGTGGCCTGCAGTACAGCACTCTACCTGCTGCACCACCCCTACGACGTGCATTTTTACTGTTGACTTCTCTATTGACTACATTACTTGATTGTGGTGTCTGAATCACAATCACATGATGTTGCGAGAGAGAACCAGATGTAAAGTTACTTTTTCAGTGCTGCAATAAATTCAAACAGGGCAGTTGTTAAGCCAGAACCTGGATTGACATGAGAGGGCTCAGTATTTTATCCAATGTGTTTATTTTCATCAGTTTTAGCCAATTTCTAAATGACATAGCCACATGCAAGCCTCTAAAGAAATGAATCCAGATTTTAGGTACAACCAAGAAGTGGTCACCTGGAATCTGCTTAATACAAATGAAGCTGGTTTGGGTATCTTGAAAACTAAAAGAGGTCACCAATCATCTTAGTAGTAGCAACAGTTACTACCTCTATACCTAGGAAAATACTGTATAGGAATTCATTTTTTATAGACCCATCGCATTTGTTTTCTCAAAGAGATTTATTTGAGCTGGGGTGGCACAGCAGGTAGAGTGCTGTACTGCAGCCGCTGAAGCTGACTGTAGATCTGTAGGTCAGCAGTTCAGATCTCATCACCAGCTCAAGGTTGACTCAACCTTCCATCCTTCCGAGGTGGGTAAAATGAGGACCTGGATTGTGGGGACAATATGCTGGCTCTGTTAAAAGTGCTATTGCTAACATGTTGTAAGCCACCCTGAGTCTAAGGAGAAGGGCAGCATAAAAATCGAATGAATGAATGACCAAATGAACAAATAAATGAACAAATAAACAAACAAATAAATTTGCTTCAAGAATCAAATATTTTTTATCTTAAAATGAGAAAACATTCTGAAACTTCTTAACTGGTGAGGTACAGAGTGGTTTCTTGGTGATGGAAATAGAGACATGGAAAAAAAATCTAACTGTAATATCAAATAATAAAATGTGAAATTTTATTTCATACAAGTATATTACATATAGACAGATTTTATAATCCATAAATAATAAATATTTATAATTTTATCTCTCCTTCTCTTTCTCCTTCTCCTTCTCCCCTCCATAGTCAGCATGAAAAAATGACAGTTGCAGGATTATTAAATTATTCTGCAACCTATTTCTGGCAGCCCATGACTCCCAAATATGCTAGATTTCTGGGAGCCAGGGGGGAAATTGAAGTCCGAACTTTAAGTAGGTTTGGAACAGGAATATTTTTCTAAATCCTTGAACTGGTATTTATTGCAAAACTCCTAAGTTTATTGCCTCTGTTGTTGCAAACAGAAACCACACTGTTTTCCTTCAAACATCAGTGTTGAAAGGTTTCATTAAAATGACACTAGTGAAATTCCTTGGGAAATCTTATTGATACCTGCATGACTTTGAAATCCATTAAATTATAGATCTATAAGTTCACTTTCACTACACTGGCCACATTTGTCCCATGGTACAATCATTCTGCTGAAGGCATTTTGTGCTCACGCCACGGGAGAAGAATGGCATTCATACAATGTTTCTATAGATCGTTATTGCCTGCAAGAGAGGAGGAGGAAGACATAAGCAAGCTCCACTTAACTGGCTGACAAAGAAAAAGAGCAATTGTAAACTCCCTCCCAATCACTGCTTGTTTTTAAGGCAAAGAATATGGCTGGAGGGAAAAAAACCATGTTGTACAAAAGGATGCAAAAAACACAATAGCTTTTCTATTAACGGGTTTTTCTACTCTACTTAAACACACACACACACACACACACACACACACAAAATCCCAAATCCTTATCAGACAGTACATGGGTAAAGAATGGGTTGTAATGTAACGTAATCATTTCAACCAGGCTTTATACATTTAATTTATTGACTCCCTAACAGATACTTTGACATTTAAAGCAAGGATTACGAAGGAAGATCCACTCAAAAACTAGCTATTTAATGCCTGAAGGAATTGGACTTTGAAGAAAGACAGTTCCAGCCTTTGGAAATAGATACTCCTGTCATTTTGGAACAAATAACCTTTGAGCCACTGATTCATGAGGGTGGATGCATGATATTTTTATTCCATGATCATGATATCTCCCCTGCCAGATAAATACTGTGTGTCATCAGGCTGAAGTTTTAAGCTTCGTGTTGCTGTAAATATGGAA